>NC_081777.1:17692960-17993317 GCF_963082965.1 Carassius carassius | reverse complement strand
AGACGATGTTCTGTGAGAGCAAATATAGTGTAGTTACAGTAACTACAGTAGGTGCGTAAGAAATGATTAAACCAGAGGGGACATGTAAATAAATGTGAGCTGAACTAGCGCTTTTTTTTTCTTTTTTACATATTGTTTCAAAGCAGCTTTACAGACATAACAGAAAAATGTTGAAATAATATTGTTAAATATAAGTAGGTAATACCTATTGCTTGACAAATAAAAAAAATATATATATTTCTCATTTTTGCCTATGTAGGAGATCCTAGTTTATTATTATTATAATTCTAATGATGACATGAGTAATGCTACATGGTGATATTATTAATACACTTGCTTATTCTTTCTATGTCTCTCTTTCTGCCTACAGATGGCTGAAAAAGGTGAATGCTGTAGCAGCAAAGTGTAGGACTACTTCTGCAAATACTTTAACTTTAGTATTATAATTTATTTACAGTACACACACAGACTGTTAAAACCAGCTTCAACTGGAAGAAAGTAAAAGTGTTAAATGTTTAAAACCAGACTGTTTTTTGATCATTAAAAAATATATACTTTTGATGTGCAATTGTTTATTCATTGAGACTGTAATCTAAGGCTTTTTTTTTAATATAATCCCTTCTGGAAAATGGTTTATACAGCCCGCATACATAGAACAGGCAGATATTTTGCTATTGAATGTTGTGTAAGTGCAGTTTATAGGAAATGGGTCTAATATCCAGATTATTTTTAAAATCAAAATATCGGCTTATAAATCGGCTCTTTTCGAGTTAATATCGGCATCGGCCCCCATGGGGCCCATGGTGTTGTTTCCATTTTTGATAATGAAAGCATAAAGCAGCGGTTGTAGTTGCTTGTAATGTGTTTCACTGATCTTCCTTCTGGAGACAGGTGTGGGTGGTGAATGTAGGAATTTATTACTCAAAGGAGGAGGATACTCTGTCCCCTTTTTCCTGATTCTGTTACCATGGTAACATAAGTAAGCAGGGGCTATGCATTTTATATAAAGTGCAAATACTGACCACTTGCTTTCTTTGCAATAGGGGGCTTGAAAGGGCATGGTTATCTAAATGGAAATCCGGATCTCATGTACACAGGACCCTTCGGCCATTTCAGTTGTCTCATGAGACCAGAATGTGTTTGCTTGAAGAGTAACTAAACCCTAAACCAACTTTTTTTAGTTAATGATCTGTAAGAATGGGACTTTATTAGTGCTGTTCATTGATTCGAGTAACTTTTTTGACATTTGAGTATAAAGTGTTTTAATTCTACAATATATGGTGTAAAAACATCTGAGTGCTGCCCTCTTCAGGTTGAACGGTGGCTACTACAGTAGATTTTTCCTATTGGATGTTTGCAGTGGCAGGTGACGTAAGAGGTGGCAGGTGACGTAAGCAGTTTCCAGCTCACCACACCCCTTGGTACAAGCTACCACGCCCTTGGCAGTATAAAACCATCTTGTTCCGTCAAAATCACTGTAGCGACTCAGGAGTTGGAATTGCGAGTATTGAAAGCGACCAGGATAGAGTATTATAGCATCTATTTAGCATACCATTTATATAGTTATTTAGATTATTTAGTGTAGCCTATGTAGTTAATTAGCATAATTGTTAGTGTAACATTAGTATTGTTAGAAGCATAGTTAGTTAGTAGCATAGTATTGCATCAGTTAGGATAGCTTCAAGTTGGCGTAGATTTATCTGTATTTTGTACAGTGGTCAGGATGGTACATAGGTGTAGTGTTGCTGATTGTAAAAGCACGGCTGGACTGCATAGTTTTCCAGCAGACTTGAAAATAAGGCGCCAGTGGTTGCATGCACTTGGCCTGGAAGACCGCAAGTTCCCGTCTAGAGCTGGAGTGTGCAAACTGCATTTTACGCGGGATTGTTTCTCCAACTCAATGGAGGTGAAAATGGGCTTCTCCACACAGCTCGCGCTGAAAAGTGACGCAGTGCCGATCGCGATGCTAGAGTTAAGACCGCAGTTTGAGCCAGCGGCTCGAATTGATATGGCTCAGGCCCTGGCCCTGTGTCCACAGACACCTCGACATCCTACACTTCAGGTGAAGGTGGGCGAGAAAAGTCCTCTACTTCAGATGAACGCTCTGTTGCAAAGCTACTTGCGTCACTACAGTCACTCTCCATTTTAGCGACTCTGACAGCAGCTGTCAATTAATCCGTCACTGCATCCGTCGCTGCATTCATACACTGAGAGAGAGCGCGCGCGAGAGAGCGAGAGAGAGCGCGCGCGTGAGAGAGAGAGAGAGAGAGAGAGAGAGACAGACAGAGGGAGAGAGAGAGAGAGAGACAGAGGGAGAGAGAGAGAGAGCCCCGGCCGCACGCCCACCGTCTTCAAACATCACGAGCGCTGTCTTGCTCTCTCTCCCTCGCGCATATTAATCAATTGACACGATGGTGTCGATGTTTAAATCATTTAAAATGAGAATGTAAGTGTACTCACCCCATTTTTGTTTGTAAGAAAAAATGTGATTAGATTTCATATCGCAATATATATCGCAGAAAAATAAAATATCGCAATGTCATTTTTTCACAATATCGTGCAGCCCTAATCCCAATTGTTAAATTTTCATAATTTTTGGAAGCCAAAATCTAAATCGATGCTTCATTTTGATTAATAAAACAGCTCTAATGCTCGGCCAACTAAAACTTTAAGAATCACTTTATTGCTGGCTTAAAATGGACTGGAAATGAGAAATCACACACATAATTACTAGCAATAATAAAAAGGTGAACATTAATTAATAAGCAAGAATATTTTTACTTTTATACTACTTTTTTCATAATTTAGTGCTTAATTTAAGTTATTTAATATAAATATAAGTAATATATGAGTTTTAACTGGTCTCAGAATTAATGTATGCAAATTATAATTGTGGCGCTCACTGTGTCCCTCACGGACGACTGGTGCGCTCAGATAAAAATCAAAACACAACTAAAAGCCCAGGCCTGGTCCTCTCTTGTCCTTCACTGTCGTCGCTCCAGTTTTATATCCTTCCATCTCCTACGTGGGACTCGAGACCGGCGGTGGGTCGCAGGTGTCACTGATTTCCCAATCATTGCCGGCCTCCCTCCTTGTTCCCACGTCCCTCGGCCCCGCCCCACTCGCCACAATAATGTTGTTATGCCTAAAACATAATTTTATTTGTGTATTATTCTTGTTTTTTTTAGACCGTATAGTAGGCCTATAAAATTGTAATATTGACTATATCAACTTATCAATATTGCCCAGAATTTTATTGTATCTTCTGTACATGATTACATGCAAACCATCCACTGTTCAATACATGATTTTGGTAGCCATGAACTTGAAAGCTACAAATATACGATCATTTATTTTGAAAGCTTGTAACTTGTTTAAAATGCTGTTTTTCTTAAACCACTTTCAGAACAGAAAATCGAATGCTGATATATAGGCTACAGCACTAAAAGAGGTGACCATTTATACGATAAATATAAAAATATATGGGTGTTTATTGTTATGTCAAGTATCTGTCACAAAAGTGGATTGTTCTGAGAAATGGATACTGTGTTCTTACTGTTCGGGCCCTCAGATTGTGGGTCTAGTTAAGCTTCTAGTTTAATTTCCTCCAACACTGTTATGTCAGCAGGGCACCGCTGTGCCACAAAATGAACAGATGTCCTCCCCTGGATTTCTCACAGATTGGATTACTACGCCTAGGCAGTCCAGGCTCTTTAGAGACTGCATTGTTGCAAGACTGAAAACAATCCTTTTGATTTTAGCCAAGGTTCCATATGGTTAAAGTAAGAAGAAAAAAAAACGTGTTACACTTTATTTTGGGGCTAAATAATTCTAAATAGGTGAATAAGTATCTGCCTTGAGCATCTAAGCCCCTGAAGCTCATGCTTGGCCTTATCAGCTTACAGAGGGTGCCATTTGGGATTGAATTCATTAAGTCGTTTGATTTGTATCGTTTTGACTTGTGCTCTGTCTACACAACCTGCTTTTGTTTGGCATGACGCAGACAAGCTGACATCTGTGTAGAGCAATAATCGAGTTCAAAACTGCTTAAGCAGTCAGCAGCATCTGTACTGTCAGTCAGGTCAGTGCTGAAAATGATTTCAACTCGTTGAAATTAAAGTTTAATATCCAGCATGGCAAAGTTATAGCTTAGAATGGATGAACTTTTCTTAAAATGGAAAATTAGTTCTCACATGTGGCTAGGGATGCACAGTATATTCCAAATATATATCAGCCTTTTTTTTTTTTTTATATATAAAAATTGCCCATCTTGACCTTTTGAAATATTCAATGGTGCATGCTTATTTTTTTAATTTTTACTTTTTTTTTTGCTGTCATCCAACACTGAATATAATCTTCAAAAACATGAAATATTAATTTATTATTATTGTTATTATTATATTTATTCCTTCATTTCTTTTTATAATAATTTCATAAATGTAAAATATAGTAAATAAATATTTTTTATAATAAAGCATTTTATTTAAATGTACATATTTCATACTGTACATTATGTTGTGATGCCTAATAATTCATTTTAGTTCTTTTTTTCACTTTTTAGTTAATAATATAAAAAATAAATTTAATTATAGTGATTTCTATGTATGTTAAGTCTTAAATTACCTTAATTTGAGGAAATATGAATTTATTTATCAGTTATTTGTTTGATTTATTATCATAAAGTGTAATTAACTGGATTCAAACGTTCAATCTATTAACTCTTACATGTCTCACACTGTTAAATTAACACTGTGCTTCATTTCTAAGTTGAGCTATGTGCACTTTAACTGGCTCTTTTATTCTGTTGTGCAGACTATACAGAATGGAAACAGGTAAGGTCACTGAATGTGTTTATGCAACACATTGTAGCACATGACCGTCTTAAATTAGAAAGGTTGCTCTTCTACTCTGTTAGAGATGGTCACGCTGTCTTAACTGTTGTTGTTCTCAGTATGCTAGCGCTGGCTCAGCTATGGTTTATTGTCATTACTGATGAGAATGATTGTGCTTTCTTCTAATACTACCCAGTAGACCCTTTTCACTTGTGTGAGGCAAACGGATACCAATAAGCAAAGCACAACGGGGCTCGGGGACGTACTGATATCATTTTTAGGAGTGATTTTAAATGTACTCTTTTCCAAAAATCTTTTTAGCTGGAGATTTTTAAGAACTGCTTCTAATATGTTTCTAAATGGTGATGCAAATTTAGCAGATTATTTTACATTTCTTTTACATTTAGGAAGTACATTTAGCTCTTATGTTTTTGAGATTCAGAGGTACTTCAAAAGTGTTCTTTTTACAGTGGAACGTACTTTTTGTAATTCCCCTTCAATTGAAATAGTTACAGCAGTTCTTTAATCCATGCTTGGAGTGGAAACAACTCTTCAAGATAAGTAGACAGGGCAGCAGTCAAACACTATTCCACTGCTTGATAAAATATATTTTTACCTCTGTGTTGAACAGTTGAGCAGTTGTGTTAAATTCAAGCTGTACTGATTTTCAGGCCTCACAGTGCCTTGGCTCTTTTATTTCAATTAATCTTTGATATTGTTTGTAATTTTACATGTGCCAGTTGTAAATGTATGTAAAGTACCTGCATCTCTTGTATGATAATAAAGAATTTCTTTAAATGTTTCCTTTATAATCATTAGGAATGTTGACACTCTATTGACCTTATATCGGCCTGTTAAAAAATGTGATGCATTTCATTCACAAAAGGCTGAATCTGAAGTGACCGCAAAGACATTTTATAATGTTATAAAATATTTCTATTTAAAATGAACGCTGCTCTTTTGAAATTTCTGTATTCTATTAAATCTCACAAATGTTTTCAACATCAATGACGATGTTTATAGTAATAATAATAAAAATTAAAAATAATAAATGTTTCTAGAGTACCAAAACAGTATATTAGAATGATTTCTAAATTGAAAGATCATGTGACACTGAAGACTGGAGCGATGGCGAGAAAATGTATTTTAATTGATTAAATTTTAAATATATAGTAGAAAACAGCTATTTTAAATCTCAACATTTTTTGCAATTTTTCAGTTTTTACTGTAGTAATCAAATAAATGCAGCCTTTTTAAACACAAGAGAGTTCTTTCAAACTCTGAACCTTATTTTTTTAAACGATGAAAAGTGCACTTTCCTGATGTTCGTTCCTGGTCATATTGTGAGTGATCCACTGGTGAATGTTAATCCAAATGAAAAAATAAGACATCTTTTATGAAACAACTTTCCTTACTTACACTTTACTTAAACAAACTATTGCATAATGTTAAACAATAGATGTTTTAGCAAACTTTTGGCAATCAGTCTGGCACAATTATAGTATGTTATGGCCAGTTTTCACAATCCAAGCAAATCCAAATTGATATTAGATTGGATTGACTTTGAGGAGAGCCAGTCAGCAGCCCACACAGAATCTGTGCTGATAATGAAGGAAAATTGCTTCAAGATTCTGTGGAATAAATTTTAAATATTGTAAAAATATGTTTACAAAAGCTTCTGGAAAAATACCGTTGCAATATGGTTGGAGGATATGTAGAATATTGTAAATCATGGACATTTAAGTTCTGAGGAAATCTTCAAAGCTTTCAGAGAATATCTGTGAGCACAGATTCCATGCAGGAAACGAATCAGTCATCAGTTTTGTGAGCTGTAATGGCTGCCGTGGGAATTTTTTCTGGTCTTTTAAGCATGGCTGCAGAATATTCTGCTAAATTCATCATAATTTGGTGGTATGAGGGTTCGGTATATGCTCTGCTCATGACTGGAGCAGTTTACAGTCAGACCCTTATAAAAGAAGCATTGATGGTGGCTTTCAGGCCATGGGCAAAACTGACAAGAGTTTCAAATAGAAGCACTGTTTTGACGCAACTAAGGCTTTGTGGCAGCAATGAATGTACGTTCATTGTAGAACATTGTGTTGTATGTGTTCGGGTGTCGTGTTTCATTGGCAGTTGGAACACAAATCTCTTTCATATTTGTCTCAGTGGTGGTCTATGGTTTAATTCATCACTGAACTTTCATGGCAGTGTTTGTGGGTGCTGTGATGGAAGAGAGAGATAAGTACAGTAAATCTCCAAAATTAGCCGGTCTACTAGTCCATGTTTTATCTTTCGCATCTGTTCACTCCAGTGCTCTTGCTCTATTCATCCCTCTATTTATGAGCTTCTGGATAATTGGGCTTGAAGATAGATATAGCAAATGGGATTTTAGCACACCTGTTGATGTGCAGGGTAGCTTACCCCACTGACATCTCACACTGATTTTCCATTTTCACTTTGATAGTTCAGTTTTACAAATGGACAACACTTTGGAGAAATTCTGTACATGGGATGAAGAAAATGTACAGTCGTGGCCAAAAGTTTTGAGAATTACATAAATATTGGAAATTGGAAAAGTTGCTGCTTAAGTTTTTATAATAGCAATTTGCATATACTCCAGAATGTTATGAAGAGTGATCAGATGAATGGCATATTCCTTCTTTGCCATGAAAATTAACTTAATCCCAAAAAAACCTTTCCACTGCATTTCATCGCTGTCATTAAAGGACCTGCTGAGATCATTTCAGTAATCGTCTTGTTAACTCAGGTGAAAATGTTGACGAGCACAAGGCTGGAGATCATTATGTCAGGCTGATTGGGTTAGAATGGCAGACTTGACATGTTAAAAGGAGGGTGATGCTTGAAATCATTGTTCTTCCATTGTTAACCATGGTGACCTGCAAAGAAATGCGTGCAGCCATCATTGCGTTGCATAAAAATGGCTTCACAGGCAAGGATATTGTGGCTACTAAGATTGCACCTAAATCAACAATTTATAGGATCATCAAGAACTTCAAGGAAAGAGGTTCAATTCTTGTAAAGAAGGCTTCAGGGCGTCCAAGAAAGTCCAGCAAGCGCCAGGATCGTCTCCTAGAGGATTCAGCTGCGGGATTGGAGTGCCACCAGTGCAGAGCTTGCTCAGGAATGGCAGCAGGCAGGTGAGAGCGCATCTGCACGCACAGTGAGGCGAAGACTTTTGGAAGATGGCCTGGTGTCAAGAAGGGCAGCAAAGAAGCCACTTCTCTCCAAAAAAAACATCAGGGACAGATTGATCTTCTGCAGAAAGTATAGTGAATGGACTGCTGAGGACTGGGGCAAAGTCATATTCTCCGATGAAGCCCCTTTCCGATTGTTTGGGGCATCTGGAAAAAGGCTTGTCCAGAGAAGAAAAGGTGAGCGCTACCATCAGTCCTGTGTCATGCCAACAGTAAAGCATCCTGACACCATTCATGTGTGGGGTTGCTTCTCATCCAAGGGAGTGGGTTCATTCACAATTCTGCCCAAAACCACAGTCATGAATAAAGAATGGTACCGAAACACCCTCCAACAGCCACTTCTTCCAACAATCCAACAACAGTTTGGTGAATAACAATGCATTTTCCAGCACGATGGAGCACCGTGCTATAAGGCAAAAGTGATAACTAAGTGGCTCGGGGACCAGAATGTTGAAATTTTGGGTCCATGGCCTGGAAACTCCCCAGATCTTAATCCCATTGAGAACTTGTGGTCATTCCTCAAGAGGCGGGTGGACAAGCAAAAACCTACTAATTCTGACAAACTCCAAGAAGTGATTATGAAAGAATGGGTTGCTATCAGTCAGGATTTGGCCCAGAAGTTGATTGAGAGCATGCCCAGTCGAATTGCAGAGGTCCTGAAAAAGAAGGGCCAACACTGCAAATACTGACTCTTTGCATAAATGTCATGTAATTGTCGATAAAAGCCTTTGAAACGTATGAAGTGCTTGTAATTATATTTTAGTACATCACAGAAACAACTGAAACAAAGATCTGAAAGCAGTTAATCAGCAAACTTTTTGAAAACTAATATTTATGCAATTATCAAAACTTTTGGCCACGACTGTATTCTTGCTTTGTTGTATGAGCTACTACTAATAAAAATCTAAATTACAATAATAATACAGGTGCATCTCAAAAAATTAGAATATTGTGTAAACCTGGTTCGTTACATGTAAACTAAGACATTTTCAAGTTTTTTTTTGTTCATTTTGATGATTAGAGGAAAAAAAAGAGGATTTTCAAAGCAGAAATGTTCAAGTATTTTAAAGTATGATAATTTATGCAATCAGTACTTGGTCGGGGCTCCTTTAGCACAAACTCCAGCATCAGTGAGCTGTGGCATGGAAGCGATCAGCCTGTGGCTCTGCTGAGGAACTATTGAGCCTTCAGCTCATCTGCATTGTTGGATTGACTGTTTCTCCTCTTTCTCTTGAAAATATACCATAGATTCCATATGGGGTTCAGGTCAGGCATGTTGGCTGGCCAATCAAGAACAGTAATATCATGGTCAGCAAACCACTTTGAATTGGTTTTGGCATTTTGGGCAGGTGCTAAAGTCCTGCTGGAAAAGCAAATCATCATCTCCATAAAGCTTGTCAGCAGATGGAAGCATAAAGTGCTGCAAAATCTCCTGTTAGATGGCTGCATCGACTTGACTTGATACAACACAATAGACCAATACCAGCAGACGTCACAGCACCCCAAATCATCACTGACTGTGACTGGACTTCAAGCAGCTTGGGTTATGTGCCTCTACATTCTTCCTCCAGACTCCAGACATTGAATT
Organism: Carassius carassius; assembly: GCF_963082965.1. Taxonomy (NCBI): domain Eukaryota; kingdom Metazoa; phylum Chordata; class Actinopteri; order Cypriniformes; family Cyprinidae; genus Carassius; species Carassius carassius. The sequence goes on along the minus strand of NC_081777.1, from coordinate 17,983,682 downwards.
CCAAACTGAAAAGAGTACTTTGGACCACTGAGCAACAGTCCAGTTCTTTTTCTCTTTAGCCCAGGTAAGATGCTTAAGACGTTGTTTCTGTTTCAGAAGTGGCTTGGTTGCCCTTATCCTGAAGATATCTGAGCTTGGTGACTCTTGATGGACTAACTCCTTGTGAAATTCTCCCAAGTGTTTGAATCAGCTTTTTCTCAGTATTCTCAAGCTTGCGGTCATCCCTGTTGCTTGTGCACCTTTTCCTACCCAATTTCTTCCGTCCAGTCAACTTTGCAGTAAATGTGCTTTGATACAGCACTCTGTAAACAGCCACTCCATTCAGTAATGACCTTTTTTGACTTACCCTCTTTGTGAAGGTTGCCAATGATTGTCTTCTGGACCATTGCCAAGTCAGCAGTCTTCCCCATTTTTGTGGTTTTAAAGAACAAGAGATACCCGGAATTTATACTGTAGATTAAATTATATATTGAGATACTGGATTTTGACTTTCATGAGCTGTAAGCTTTTGAAATGTCTTACTTTACATGTAATGAATCTAAAATATATATTAAAGTTTCACACTTTCACTATATAATTTTTTTTGGATGCACCTGTACTTTTACTTTCAGACGTGACTCTGAGTGCTTTAAAAAGCTGAAAACGTGATGATGCGCATGAGTATGTGTGTTAGATGAAAAGTAACAAAAGGAGGTGTAAAGTGGCAGCAGTTAGTAAACAAACTTTGTACATCTCCACAATTAGATGTCAGGATAAAATCCAAAACTACTGAAATAAAGAAGTGCCAGCGAAAGAGAACTGACATGTAATTGCTTTCATTCAAACAAATACATTTCTTGTTGCATTTCTCATTGGATTTATTTAATTTTTGAAGCGTACAGTAGCTACACTATATGATCTTGTATATTACAGGAATTTGTTTTTTAAAATTTATGAACACTTTAGCAAGGATATATTAAATTGACCAAAGGTGTCAGTAAATACATTTATAGTGCTAAAAACATTTTTATTTTCAAAAAAGGTCTTCTTTCAAACTTTCTATTCATTAAAAAATGCTAAGAAACACAATTGTTTTGAAATGTTTCTGAGCACCGAATCAGCATTTTTGAAGGATCCCTGAAAGATCATGTGACACTGGAGGAACAGTTGGTGAAAATTTACAAGAATAATTACATTTTAAAATATATTACTGTAAAACAGTAACATTTAAATTTGTAATAATATTTCACAAAATTATTGTTTTTACTGTACTTACAGACCCCAAACTTTTAAATGGTAGTATACCTGCAGGGTACATGGGGGATGTTCAGTGTGTCACAGTTTCCTGTTTCATCCCTCATATGCAGTGAGCTTCCTGCTCCTCCACACTTAAGACATACTGCCTGTTTGTGTTCTGCATGCCACAATACAGTGACCTTAATTCACTCTGTTTACAATCTGTTATTTTGGGTTTGCTTGCGAGAGGCCTGGAATGGGTGGAGGGAGTTTCCTGTCCTTTGTTTTCTTTAAAAATGTATTTTAATTCATTTATTTTAATTCAAGGCCAAACAAGGTTTGCATACTCAGACTAATTTGGTTATCTCAGTTGGTTGAACATGACAAAATTGAACAAAAATGTAATCACAAAGCAGGCTGACATCTCCTCCAGTTGCTGATATGCCTGTATGTGTAGTGCAAGTTCAAAGAAAAAGTTCACCCAAAGATGAAATTTCTGTCGTCACTAACTCAGTGTTAATTTTGACAGGCATTTTTGATTTAGTCTTATTCTTTATCTTGAGACAAAAATGCTTTATAGTCTTAGTCATATTTTAGTCATTTGAGTCTTTTTAGTCGACGAAGAGTCATTGCATTTTTGAACAAACTGTCATTACTTTTAGTAATCATTTTAGCCAAACTGCAGTTACCAAAATGTATTTATTTTATATGTAATTTTCAAACAACAATAGTTATTAATTCTTCTCTCTTTAGACCAACTCAATTAGGCTTATGAGAAATTTGAATCAAGGATTGAATTTGGAAAAACTTGAATAAATTATGACAATTTTCATTTTTGGATGAACTATCCCTTGAACAGTAGTGAAAAGGGATCAACTTATAAAAATTATAGCTGTTATATAGAAGAGATACAAATTAATCAAATTTTCCAGATACTGTAGGTTCACTCTACATATTTATTTAACATGTTTTGTTGGTTAACAATAATGACACAGACAGGTACTTAATTAGGAATAATGTCCCTTTAAGATGGAAGGCATGCATGTAATACTGACACACGTTCAGTTTCAAGTACACCAGGCTGCAGCCTGCAGATCGAGGCGGGGCTGCACCTGGGGCGGGGTTGCACGTGCAGCCCCGCCCCATACCTACTCTGATTGGTTCAATCATCTTTCAAAGACATACATGATAGGAAATGTGTGCGTAGTTGGTGTAGGACGGAGAATGCTGTTTAAAAAGCTAAAAACGCTGTAAAGTTTTACAAAGCCTTTACTATAATGCAGTTTTTTATTGTTAACTTGACTCACTATGTCTGATTTATTGAATCAAGAGATGTTAGCTGCTGCAAGTTTACTCTTCTTGACCAGATTAATTCACAAATGAATAATTGGGACATTCTAAAAGCACGCTTAACGTGAAAGTACGTGGCTTTATGCATTAAAACAGTGTTTTAAAAAGACCAAACTCAGTAAACAAATTATTAATAAAGCATTCTATTCACAGACAAGCAGATATGAGCACAGAATACGAACACAAAGCATTTAATTTCCACCCATAACCTGCTTGTCTGTAAATAAAATGTTTTATTAAAAATGTTTACTGAGTTTGGTCTTTTTAAAACACGTATTAATGCATTACGCCACGTTACGCGTTTTCCTTTTAGTCTAATGGTTTTCTATGGGAGGAAAATGTTTAACACGTAATTAAACACATTGCATTCTTATTCTGGATTCATCTGCCTGTCAGTGAATAGAATGCTTTATTATTAATTTGTTTACTGAGTTTGGTCTTTTAAAAACACTGTTTTAATGCATTAAGCCACATTAAACGTAGAATGTCCCGAATCATTCCAGCTGATTGAAAAGAATCGGCTCAGTCGTCACAAAATGTATATCGGAGAAGATACAAATTTAATATAATTAGATGATACTTTATAAAGTTTATCTCAATATTTGACAGTGGCTGTGAGACTGCACTAAAATAAGAGCACAATTATCATGAAATTGTGTTCGTTACTATAGCAACGGTTTACAGGTATGTCCTTTCAGAAAAGTTTATTGATTTCTTCACTTTCAAATAACGAGGAGCAGCATATTTTCCCGAAATAAAGGGGAGAAAAGTCTCTGTTTTGCAATGTAGTAAAGAAAATTAAAAGTTTCATAAAAATTGAGTTGGCAGACACATTAGACTATTGCAGTGTCATTTATCAACTGCATGACGGATAATTATATGTAACAATAATTGTCTTGTCATGAATATATAAATTAAAACAGTAATGATACACCCCTTTCATTTTCCTTTCTTATACTCTGATGATATGAAATCATCAAACTTTCTAAAATTATTTAATTCATAATTCATTCTTCTATCTGAAGACCTGATCGTCTTAATGTGGATAATCAACCCAATTAATTTACTATATTCGTATGTTAGCCTAAAGTTCAGCTTAATTTAACAAAACAATCATTTCAGGGACATGGCAAGTTACAGGCAATTTTTATTTTTCTTCTTTTGTGCATTATGAAGGCTTTATAAAACTGTACAGCGTTTTTAGCTTTTTAAACAGCATTCTCCGTCCTACACCAACTACGCACACATTTCCTATCATGTATGTCTATGAAAGACGATTGAACCAATCAGAGTAGGTATGGGGTGGGGCTGCACGTGCAACCCCGCCCCAGGTGCAGCCCCGCCTCGATCTGCAGGCTGCAGCCGGGTGCTTCTCTTCAGTTTTGACAGTTTGTATACAGTCTGGGGTTTTCACCCACCTGTTTAAGTTCACTTAATCGATAAACGACTGTTTTTATGTGAGATACTCTACACGATAGACGTTTGGAATGCTGTGTGTGTGTATTTGAACACTGAGAACTGATTGTGCACCGTATATGAGAACTGAATTAGTGGAGCATGCTAGAGAGAGCACTTCTATCAGCTTGATTCTGTCTATTTTTTAAGTTATTTTACAAATTGTGACTCCTGGGTAAAACGTGACGTCTGGTCACCTCACCACTTTGGGTGCTGAGGCCATTGTTTCAGATCGCTACTTTGCGTTTTGGTAGTCTATCCATCCACTGCTGCTGCCATACTGAGAGTAGATATGCAAACACCCCTTATCTGATTGCAATCCAAAGACAGGGACCCACATTTTGTAGGACAAGACAGTGTCATATATGATATATGATATATTTTGAATGTCCGGTATTCCTCAAATAACATTATAGTCCTGTCTTGTCTTATTAACAAAGATGCTGCATACATTTTGTCATAGTTTGTATCATCATATATTAGTTTTAGCTTGTCTTCGTCAAATAAAAAATGTGTGTTAATGAAAATATGTCATCCTCGTCTTCGTTGACGAAATTAACACTGCACTTACTCACACTCATGCCACGTTGTCACTGTCCTCTTGGCTCCATGATGCATTTTTTTCACTGCGTGAGAATATGATGTGTGGTGTAAGAGTGCCATGGTCTTCTGAATATATAGGCTATATATAACAATTTCCATATGAATATCCCAGTTGACAAATTCGAGACACATCCAACTTTTATTTTCTTGTATAAAGGTGCTGTATGTAGGATTGACACCAAGTGTCACGAAGGTTGTCAGATTGACAACACCAACAAAAACGAGCGCACTTGATGATGATGATTTCGGGGTTCTGAAATACAATTGGGCAAACTGCCAGTGGGCGGGTTTCACAAACCAGAACAAAGATCAACATTCCAGCCCAGAACGCAAATTTTTAATCGAGAATTACTAAATGTAGCATTGTTTTTCAGATAAACAAGTATCGTAACTTAGCATGTTTCTTAAATATTTGCAAACATATTATGGTATTTTTATGCTTTAGTAGAGACAAAATCTTACATACAGCACCTTTAATAAGTCTTTTCACAATAGAAAAAAGTTGGTTGCAATTAAATTAATGTCTTAATTGGTAATAATGACAACAAATATCTACCAGCTCTATCCAAATAATTTTGAGAGAATTGAAGCCAAATGTATGTAAATTAATGCAAATGTATGCCAACAACCTGGCCACCTGCTGACTGAATGATTGAAATCCATGATCCGGTTACATAATGCAGGTATAAATCCTGCTGAATAACCCTTCAAACTAGACCTTTATTATAGTGAAGATGTACTCTGTCAAGAGATGAAGCAAGACTGACAGGCGAGGAGAGCGAGGAAGGAGAATGAGAAGGAACATTGGAGACAGCGGTGATGTGCTGATGGGAGCCGTCATTGAAAATCCCATTTCTAACTTATTATAAAGCTGTTTCAGTAGACAGTCGAGTCTCACATATAATGCTTTCTGGCTTAACCCTTTACAGTATATCTTCTATTAGCTGCCTGTAGCCAAAAAGCCCTTATTGTTGAGGATGAATGGTCATTGGAAAGCACTCAAGCATTAGATTGTGTGCTGCTGACGTTCAGCATCCCCCTTGAGAAAACAGCTTCTTATGATTTTTCTATTTAACAAATTGGAGCACCGTAATTGCCTTCAGCAAAGTTTACTTCTATCAATATAATTTCATACAAAAAGAGCATATTTGAGTCAGGGGGCAGTGATTTAATCTGTCCCATTAGAAATTCTCATTCATAGATCCAGATTCAGTTGAAGCCATTCTTCTTAATGTGCTGTTTATTGCTTTCTCTAGAAAGGTACAAACAGAAACTCAGATGAGTGAGGAAGAACACTCACTGATTAACATAATCGGCAATTGGAAAACTCCCAAATTAGATTATGAAATGTACTGAAGACATTTGCGATGTGTTTGGGTTTGTTTTGCCCTGAAAATACAGTGCCATTTAGGGGATATGAATTGGAAGATGTAAACCATTATAAAGCACTGGAAATGAAATGCTTTTATGGTTGAAACAGTGTTATTGTTATGGTTTTGCTGGTGTGTAAGGAAGGCGTAGTCACTGAATGTAACAGTTCGCCCCTTCCCGGAACGGTGCATCCTCGCACTGCAAGAGGAATACCAGCGGAGGGAGGGTGGGGGTTCTGGAGGTGGGCGTGGGACAGGCAAGGGGCAGGCGAAGAGGGAGCAAGGAGCTTGCAATCAGGGCGGAGTGCATGGAGGGAGGAGCCAGGGGGGAGCCCGGAGAAGGAGCCAGTTGGTGCTCCAGAGAACAGCCAATATGAAGATCCATGGTGGAGTCGACGGCGGGAGGAGCCATCGTGGAGGAGGAGCCGACAAAACCAGGGGGCCGACAGACGGAGACTGCGCTGGTGGTTGAGGAGCCCATGATGGAGCTGAGCAGAGCAGCCGCAGAGCCAGGGTGAAGCCGAGGATCCGGAGGGCCAAGGCGGAGCAGAAGGCTCAGGCAACCAAGGCGGAGGCGGGGCCCTGGAAGACCACTGCAGAGCCGGAGTGACTGAGGATGGAGGCGGAACCAAAGGGAAGGAGGAGCCTGACAGAGCCGGAGGGATGGAGTGACGAGGCGAAGCCAGAGGAATGGAGTCCCGAGGGGGCGGATGGTCGACGACTGACCAAGGTGAAGCCGGAGGGACTAGGGAGCCCGGTGGAGCTGGAGGGGTGCCGGGCCATGGCGGAGACGAGGGAGCTAAGAGCCAAGGCGGAGCCGCTGGGTCGAAGGACCGAGGTGGAGTCGAGGGCTTGGAGGCTGGAGGCGGGGAATCCACACACCAAGGCGGAGCTGGAGACTGGAAGTCCTGCGGTGAACCATCACGCCCAGATGGCGCTGACTGAGGGTGAGCTGCAGGACTGACTGGCACCAGCGGAGATGAGGTCGAGGAACAGGCTGGTCTAGGAGGAGATGAGAGCAGGAGGATGGGAGGAAACACAGGAGGAACAGGGTGAAACAGGCTGGACGGAACCAGTGGAAATGGAGCAGAGGAACTGACTGGTCTTGAAGGAGGTGGGAGAGGGAGGCTGGCAGGGAATACAGGAGATTCAGGGCTGGGCAGAACCAGCTGAGAAATAGGAGATTCAGGGCTGGGCAGAACCAGCGGAGAAGCAGGAGATTGAGGGCTGGGCGGAACCAGCGGAGAAACAGAAAACTCAGGGCTGGACGGAACCAGCAGAGAAACAGAAAACTCAGGGCTGGACGGAACCAGCGGAGAAACAGAAAACTCAGGGCTGGACGGAACCAGCGGAGAAACAGAAAACTCAGGGCTGGACGGAACCAACGTAGAAACAGAAAACTCAAAAAAAAAAAAGTGAAAAAAAAAGTGAAGTGACATTCAGCCAAGTATGGTGACCCATACTCAGAATTTGTGCTCTGCATTTAACCCATCCGAAGTGCACACACACAGAGCAGTGAACACACACACACACACACTGTGAGCACACACCCGGAGCAGTGGGCAGCCATTTATGCTGCGGCGCCCGGGGAGCAGTTGGGGGTTCAATGCCTTGCTCAAGGGCACCTAAGTCATGGTATTGAAGGTGGAGAGAGAACTGTACATGCACTCCCCCCACCCACAATTCCTGCCGGCCCGGGACTCGAACTCACAACCTTTCGATTGGGAGTCCGACTCTCTAACCATTAGGCCACGACTTCCCCGACTCAGGGCTGGACGGAACCAGCAGAGAAACAGAAAACTCAGGGCTGGACGGAACCAGCGGAGAAACAGAAAACTCAGGGCTGGACGGAACCAGCAGAAATGGAGCAGAGGAACTGACTGGAGGAGGTGGGAGTGGGAGGCTGGGAGGGAATACAGGAGGATCAGGGCTGGACGGTACCAGCGGAGACACAGGGGATTCGGGTAAAACCTCACTAAACCAGTCTATAAGGTCCATTTGAAAAATGTCCATTAGTTACTCTATATAATTTACAGAAAATAGATGCAGCTCACCCTCAGTCGTGGGAGTGTGGGCAGGGCTTTCCTCCATGCCCTCGAACTCCACCTGTAATCCCATGACGCACAATGTTGCCGGCTCACACACCTGGTCAGTCGCGCTCTCAGGTCCTTGTTCTCTGACAATGACAGGCTCGGGCTCTGCGGCGGGCTCTAGCTCCGTGTGGCGGGATGGTGGCTGGCTGGTCTCTGGTTCGGGAATGGGGCAGGAGATATCCTCTTCGGCGGTGCAGATGGTAAAATGAAGATCCATTTTTCTCTATCACCCACTCCACGAAGGCGGCAAAATCCTCTCTGGGACCATTCGCTGGCAGGCGTGCCTTACACCACTCGCTCAGGCCGGTGTAATAGAAATTAGAGAGCGAGCGGTCGGGGAAGTGGGTAAGACACGTCAGATCTAAAAAGTCCCTGGTATGTTCCTCCAGCGAACGGTCCACTTGCCAGTCGGACTGCTGGGATTGCCATTCCGAGAGGGGGAAAAAACAAAAAGAAAGAAAGACGCCGCTAAACTACACTTTGGGTCCATGATTCTGTTACTGTTTTGCTGGTGTGTAAGGAAGGCGCACGAGGAAGACAATATACAAAAAGGTACTTTTAATGATTGAGGGGGAGTAAGGGCACATCCAACATAAGACAATATACAACATCAATCACGGACGAGGATGAACTAAACAGACAGGGTATTTAAGCACACAGGAGGTAATCAGGGAAATGGAGACAGGTGGGGATTAATCAATTAACAAAACAAGAAAAGGAAGATGACCAAATAAGGAAACTGAAAGTCACTGAATGTAACAGTTATGCAGTTTTTTTTATGGCTAATCTGGAAGTAATAAGCCCTTGGTTGACCTACACTGAAATTAACATCCATTGATGCATTTATACACACACTCTCTCACACAAAGTGTGTTAATTGAGTACTGGTGATTTCAGGTAAATGACAAGGGAAATGACAACATTATGAGGTAACTGGACTTCTTTGTTAAAGAAACTGACAGGACACTAAGTCACAGCTGCTTTAATTTTTAAGAGGATATACATCACCAGATATGTATAAACATCTGGACTAATAGTCATTTCAATGGATTTTCTACACATACTTTTTTTATTTTTCCATATATAATTTATTTATTTTTTTGTGTTTTATATACTAAGCAAATCCTTGGTGGTGATTCTTTAGACAACTGTGAAAACACTTGTTTTCCCCTTCTTGCCGAGTAACGCTGTGTGTGTGTGTTTGCGAGAGAGATAAAGTGTGAGTGAGGAAGAAATGGAATAAGAAAGACTGAAGTGTTATTCTTTGGTTGGTTATATTGAACAACAAAAGAAAAAAGGTGTAGTGCTTGGGACAAGGCTGAAATGATGGCATTGTCAAGGGAAATACTGTTTTCAAACTTTCGAATAGGTTCAGTGTATTGAGTAGCTGACACTATGTCCCAATTCATGTACTGCGTATATATTAGAATTATGAAGTCAAGAATCACTGAAATTAGAATGCCAGAGGTAGGTAAATGTTATAATAATTTGCAAAATGCCTTTTTTTTTGCCTGAAAAAAATCTTGCACAACAGAATAAGGCTACAGTTCATCACTGTTCATGATTTTTCAGTTGTAAAAAAATGACCATAAATGTGATTATTGAAATGTCATGGAATTTCTAAAAGTGAATCATAGTATGCTTGTGCTAAATTTGATGGAAATCCATGTATTCATTTCTGTTTGAATCCTGTTTTATTCTGGCTTTTAAAAATGGTGGGATGCGAAAGGTTAAGAGGACAGTAATACACATTGCCCTTTGAATCAGTGAAATCTGTTGTGATCTTGTACTGTATGCTATTAGTAAAGGAGTGTACAATATATACATGCTTTGTTAACAGCATGATGTACAGTACTTAGTGTGCTTTACAGTAAAAAAAAAAAAAAAAAAAACTATGTCATAAAATACAGAGACCATTCAGCTTTGGTTAGTCATAAAAGTCAACATGAATTGTTTGTTGCAACCCAGTTTACATCATGAGTGAAACACAAAAATAAGTAAAGTCTGGGGGGTTGTCTAAATTGTGAAAAGTAGGGTTTATATAGCAGAGAGGAAATGCCAGTTTACTAAAAACCCTGCCTTTATATAATTGCTTTTTGGTTATTTGTTACCAATGTCCATTATCCATTTACAGACCAGGAACCAGGGGATTTTGCATAAAATATGTTTTAAAGGGATTGTCCATCCAAATAATATGTTGTTTACTCGCCGCATGTTGTTTCAGACCTGTATAACTGTCTTTCCTCTGGTAATTTTGGTAACTAAACAGTTTCAGTTTCTATTTAATTCCAATGTATGGACAAAAAATACAATGGAAGTCAGTGGGAGCCAAAACTGTTCTTCAAAATATCTCACGTGTTTGGCAGAAGAAAGAAATGCATACATATTTGGAAAGACATGACAGTAAGTAAATGATGACATAATAAAAAATTTTGAGTAAGGGAAACAGGTCAATTTAGCTCAAAGGGAATCATTTAAGATTTTAAAGGGAATTTGAACAGAATCACTGTTTCACGGCTGATCACTGAGACGCCCTGCGATTCACTGGACAAGCCGTTTAACATCAAATCTGTGCTGGTTATTAATATCCAAAGTATAGTGAAAACACTATCAATTAGCACAGTAACAAGATCGTCAGTTTAAGGCATTAACTTGTAAGCACAAAACACAAGATACTTCTCTTTTCAATATGATATTTTCAAGACATAAACTAATCTAACACATAAACACACGCACTCATACATTCACACAAGTTGCAGGAAGATCGAAAGTTAGGGAAAGATGAGTTTAAGAGAATGGAAATGTGGAATCCCAAGTTTACAGCAATACGTGAAATTGCATAGACATGAAAAAACCATCAATCACTTAATTAGCCCTCGCATTGAGTTCCTCGATGAGGTTAAAATTATATTAGATACACCAGTACAAATCAGAGTCTGGAGGTACATTGCCTGTGTAAAGTTGTCCTTGAATGGGGGTTTCCCGATGTCGTTGATTGGCTGGAAGTTCAGTAGTCGCTGAAGTGACATCTTTGGAAGCCCGTGGTTGGGCGTTGGCTGAAGACGCGGAGTTGTGTGGCTGGTTGAAGTTGAACGGGCACTTGAGGTCAGACATGGCATTACACAACTTAACTCAGAACACGAAACTTTCAAACGGAAAAGAAAAGAAGTAAAGTTTGACGAGACTAGGTGGTGTTTCTTCTCATCGTGGATAAGTAGCAGCAGGTGCTGCGCAGGAACCGCGCTCAAAGAACAGCTAACAGTGATGACTAAAAGCATGGCTAAAAGCTAAAGCTAGGAAGCAAAGCTACAAGCTAACAGCTAAAAGCATACTAAAAGCTGGCATGACTGATAGCAAAAGCAAAGCTAAAACTAAAAGCAAGACTTTATGGTGTCCTAAGTATTTAAACTGGCCTGTTGGCCACACCTCAAATGTTGTCTTGACCAATCAGATATTGTCTTGGCTCAGGGGTATCATAAATCATATGTTATCTTATCAAGCACATGGTCTGAATTTTCCCGCTCTTGCAGGGTCTAATTTTGGACATGATTCCTATAACAAGAATATGATACATTTGATAAATAACTGATGGTCAGGACTGTTTCAAGCTAACAGATTCAAAAACGTACACACCAAACATGAACATATATCCTTAAGCTATCCAATAGTTAGACCATTAATACACCATTAAGCACAAATCTATAGCATGTGGACTCATACATGGTGTATTTTACCTCATCAAGAGTACCGATTTATAATAGGCTTTTTATTACATAAATTAATACAAATGACTTATGCAAGTTCTCTGTCTACATTATGAAAACTGGAAAAACAAATGAAAAAATATAAACAGTAAAATTAGTAATTCCACTAATTCCAAATTGTAATAGCCTATTTATCTATTAAAACAACAGTGGTTGAGTCAGTGCATTTATTCAGCAACCACATACGCAAACAATACAGTCGAGAATCGAGATCTCATGACAGAACACAGACTGTGCTGAGTGATGCTTTCATTTAGATCGCTAAACTCCAGATTATTTGTCTGTGTTTTTTTATATCATCTGTGGTAGCGCTTCCGCATTGAGGCAACTGCACTCATTAAAAGCCCACGTAGTATTTTAATGGTGTAACCTTAAAGATGACACCACAAATATGGGTTATACCTAGCGACAGCTGGAGAGAATAGCCCAGGACAGAGGACTCTTGAGATCTGTTGTTGAAGGCCCGTGCCCTGATAGGGGTGACGGGCAGTAAGTAAGTAAAATGTAAGTATTTGCCACTCTGTGGGGGCTAAATGGATATAAGTGTGTGTGTGTGAGACCCTGTGAGTCTAGAGACATCTGAGACATTTTTAGTGCACAAGATATTGGTTTCAGTACAAAAAGTTATATTAATCTCTCACACAAAAATATGTAATTTTATTTTAAATGACAAAAGCATCTCAATTAAGATATACATCATCAAATTCAAAAAGTCTGGCTGTGCTTAATGGTACGTTTTTACCCTTTAAGCATACCCCTGTTCCTCACATCATGTTTTATAAAAAAAATTCTTGTTACATTTTTAAGATACATTTTTAAAGAATAGTTGTAAAAATATATATTTTTGAAGGTACAAAGTCAGTCACAAAAAAACAACACACTATAATCAAGCAACAAGGCATCCAGTCCTATCAGTTATATAGTGAAGTGTCATTTAAGCACATTTCAAAATCTATACTAGTCCACGTTCAGCTAAGTAACACAAATTCAAAATCAAATGAAACGAATAAAGATTTTCATTCATGGGGATGTACACAAAAACTAGCTTCATTATGAAACCTCTTTTTAAATGGATGTCAACTTATCTATAGTCTCTTTAGCCTTGTAATACACTACAGTTTTTTTTTCAGGGATTTTTGCCCTGATTTTCCAATGATTTACAGTCCAATGATTTACAGACGTTGATGCTAGGGATGGGCGATACCACATATTTTGTTTTCGATACGATACCGATACATTTAATGGCCAGTATCATCGATATCAATACCGATACGATACTTCTAAACTGAACTTTTAGATTATGGAATGTATTTAATTATTATGAGTACAATGGGTAATAATACCTACTAAACTTTATATTTAAAATGCATTTTAACATTCAATACTTATTGCAACTTTTTAGGTTATATTTTTGTTTACTCATGATTAAAATGTTTACCACTTTACCATGGTTCATTGTCATAAGGGACTGCCAGTAATAGGCTGTTGCATGCATAAAATGCAACCTTTTTATTCAGAGAGTGTATGATTTATATTAACAATACATAATAGAGTAATGAGAAATATTATTTTAACATTCAAATTTAAATAAATGTACTGCACAAGCTAGGGTACAATTTCAATAGGTTTATTGTGAAATAACTCAAACGTATAGCCTATGTTTGTTCTGGGCTGCATTTTGCAAAAATATAAATGCTTCTTATTATTGGCTACTCTTGGTAAACACAGCTCTATTTTAAATGCACTGTCAGAAGTGAGTGAACGCTCTCTGTAATTGATTGATTCTGCCTTGCAACATTTCCAGATGAGCAGTATTTAAAGTATTTTTATGAAGTGTTTACATAGACACTCAATGTGGAAGAGCTTTAAGAGGGCACACTGAGCTTAATTGGAGCAGCAATTTCTTTTTAATGAATTTCATGTAATATTTATTAAAATGACAGGATTTTGCTAAATAAATAGTCTAGGCCATGTATTAAGTTCATACATATTTTAATATTAACGACTATTATTAACAAAAAATCTATGAGATGATACTTTTTCTTATTGATGTCTCACTGAAGCTGTTTGATTTTCATACTAGTGAACCCTTTAAACTCACCTTGAAATAATATGACCCATCAAGTTAGGGCTGGGCGATATGGCCTTTTATAAATACCGCGATATTTTTAGGCCATGTCACGATACGCGATATATATCTCAATATTTTGCCTTAGCCTTGAATTAAAACTTGGATGCATACAATCACACCAGTATGATGATTCCATATGTCTACATTAAAACATTCTTGTTCATACTGCATTAATATATGCTAATTTTAAACTTTCATGCAAAAAAGGGGATATCACAACTAAGTCAAAGTTAATATAATTGTATTTATTAAACAGTGAGTGGCACAAACATAAAATTGTCAACAGAAAGTGCATGTTTTGTGCAAAATTGTCAGAGACAACATTTCAAAACAAGACATTAGGGCACGCTTGTGCATGCTGTAACTCACATGGCATTTCAAAACACAAAATTAAAGTGCACTTCTTGTACATAATGCCACTACAATAATTTAAAACAAATAAAAGAGTGCCCTTTTGTGCATGTTGTCATTAAGATGACATTTCAAAACAACACTACATTTAAGTGCACCTGTTGTGCATAATGCCACTAGGATATTTAAAACAAATATATATAATGCGCTTTTGTGCAGGAAGTCACAGGTCATTTCAAAATCAGTAAAATAAAAAATAGCTGCATAATAGGAAATCAAATGTTGGAAAAGAAAGTGTATTTATAAAAATGACCCTCCTTTTAGTTTTTTAATAAACAATCCTATGGTTTCAAACACAATACCTAAACATAAAACAATTCACAAAAGGTGAATCTGGTCCATTATGGAAACGTTTGCAGCTTTAGTTTTGGTTTCTTCTGCATGAAATATATGGCACAAATAAAAAGTAAAAAAATTTGTAGTTGTATTTCATGCATACTATGTTGTCCCTTTGTAACAACAACCAGGGAATACCAGGTTGTTTAGAGGTTTTGTGCCATAAACACAAGCCTATCAACGGCGTCTGGTTTGAGAGATGCTCGATGGCATGTAACTATATTACCACTGGTACTAAATACCCTTTCCGATGGGGAACTGGTGGCGGGCACACACAGATATTTTTTTGCCACATTTTTCAGGTTTGGGAACATTTCCTCATGGTCGTTCCACCACTGCAAGGGATTTCCTTCACTGTCAACATTAACAGACTGCAAGTAGGCAGACAACTCTTTTTCAATAAGCTCTCTCTGCGACAGTGTGGCAGAAGATGTTGCTGCAGTTTTAAAGAAGCTACCCAGGGATTTCTTCCTTAGTGGCTCTTCTGGCTGTGATACTGTTGTTGCATCTTGAGGCAGTGAAGCAGCCAACTCAGCTGTGCCCTGGTCAGTCTCATAGAGCATTGCCTCCATCTCGGTTATGGCTCTGCTCTTGATGGCATCCACCTTTTTTTCTGTGCAGTATGTTATCTTGAACCTGGGATCCACTAAGCCTGCCATGTCCAGCAGGTCGTTAGTGGAAGGATCAGAATACTTCTCCCTCAGGTAATCCAGGATGGAGGCTTTGATAGACTGGGTCAGTGGGGTGTCATTCTCCTGACGTGCCAAGAGGCTGGACTGGAAGAGATGGAGAACAGGCTTGACATAGGACACTGTGACATAGCTCTCACCGGATAGAGCGTCGATGAATTCCAGGAGAGGTTTGAGAGCCTTCTGCACTGACTCTAGAACTTCCAGGTCTTGCCAGGTGAGAACGAGATGCCAGGTTTTCTTGTCTGCAGCCAAGACTTGAGAAATAGCTTGCTCCTGCTCCAGTACCCGCTCAATCATCTTCTCTCGGGATCCCCACCTGGTAGGAGACTCACTGATGAGCTGGTGTGCAGGGAGATTTAGCTCTTTAGCTCTCTCCTCCTCATCCAACTGAAACAGAAGCTGCTCACTACCTTCTTGCACACAGCAGCAGCACGGTCAATACGGGGGTCCTTCATGCTTCTCTCTGAGAATGAAAACAAACATTTAAAATGTTATAATAATTTAAAAGGGTATAGTAATTGTGAAGAAATCCACTCAGCCTAACACTAAACTAACTCTTGGTAATTATTTATTTATATAGTACTGTGTAAAAGTGAAGATGCTATCAAAAAGTTTCAAAATATAAAAAAATGCACAATAAAGAGCAGTCTACTGACACACTAATGCAGAAAAAGAAAGAACATGTAACTCTAAGGTGCCTAAGCTAGTATAGTACAGTATGTCCTTTTTTGAAAAATCACTCGCATTCATTCTCTCTCTCTCTCTCTCTCTCTCTCTCTCTCTCTCTCTCTCTAATATTCAATACAGCTTTATTGGCATGGGAAACATATGTTAACATTAAGTTCTGTGTTATTACCATGCAGTAGGCTATTATAACATTGCTCATAGGGATATATCGCATGCGATTGTTATGCGCATCTCGTCAGTAAAGCCGGTTCCTTGATTAGTAGTAAATCGCCATCACCTGCTTTCAGATGGAGCGGCATTTACAACACAGTGCCGTAGTTAACTGACAAGCTGAGCCATATCGCATTAATTATCGCGGACTCCTATATCAATAAAGATAAATACTATTTTATCACAGTGGTAAAAAACACTTACCAATTGCAAGATGCAGGCGATGGCCAAAACACTGTAGACGTGTCCAGTGGTTCAGGCTCACAGCTTTGACGATGTTAGCGCCGTTATCGGTGATGATGCACACCTGACGAGCTTCATTTAAATTCCATGACATGAGAGCATCTTGCAGGCTTTGTGCGATGATCCCGCCAGTGTGATCCTCAGGAAGAAAGCTCGTCTGAAGGCACTTGCTTTTCAACTCCCAATTGTCTATATCATGCAACGTCAACTGGCGGCCCGCGAAAGATTTCCATCCGGCCCCCAGAATAATCCTGAATTCAGGAATAGCCTTGTAAGAGGAAAAAGTTTAGGGCTGGTCCGAATACCAATTTTTGAGCTTCGAAACTTCGGTAGTAATGAACATTGACTATTCGAAGCTTCGGAGAGAGGGGCTGAACTTATTTTTCTCTCTAATAAAGGCAGGAATCTGTGTCTGTATTTCCGTTTGCATTTTTATTATTTCGAGAACCGTACATCCAATCGACTTCACAAGGGAGTGCAGTGTTGCATTTGGTGCAATATAGATGGACACGCAAGACGCAACATATTCAGAGTTAATAAACTTTTAGTAAACTACAGCCAGAACAGCGCTAGCGGGAATCGGCGCACCTCACGCGTGCAGGGCTTATGCTCCAAGAACGAACACTGCACTAGTGATATAAAATGCACACACACAGGTCTGTTAAATTAAGCAATACTTTTAAGGTAGTCTAATATTTTTCTGACTAACAAATTGGCACAGTAAGGGTAGATTTAAATAAAGAAAAACGAAATTTAAATAAAGAAAAATGGAATTTAAATAAAGAAAAAACGAAATTTAAATAAAGAAAAAACGAAATTTAAATAAAGAAAAACGAAATTAAGTTTAATTAAAAACGAGATTAATTTAGATTGATAATAACGGGTAAAAATGCTAATACATTTTGTTTCTATTACTCTATTTTCCACAATGTCAAAGCAACAAAACACAAGCTCAGACATGCACTTCGGTCCATACAAACTCCGCTGTTCTGCGCTCTAGCCAGAGAACACTCCAATTGTTGGATCACGCCTAGCATGCACGTGTTTTCCGCGTGGCTCGAGCGCCTGAGACGCGTGTCTCAGTGTGCAAACTCCAACCTGTTAAATATGGGAGCCAAAATAAAAACGGACACGCCACGCAGCTGAGACGTTCACGCAGCCAGTGTGTCGCCGGCCTTATTCAGGGGGGAATGAGAACCATTTCGCAGGGTATCCCAGGTGTGCAAAAAAAAAAAAAAACAATTATTCGAATGTCAAATTTTCAAATCGAATACCAACCCACCGAACGAATATTCGTATATTCGGGTCCATTCCATATTTATTTATTTTTAAATCTAATGAAATAAAAGCAAATGAGGCACACAGGTACAGCATTTCTAACATTAGGCACTATATATATGTATGTATCAGTCCATTCTTCATTAAAACTACGGTTCTCTGAATCAACTTTTCGCTTAAGGCTCTTTGAGAGTGCCATTTTTCATTCAAATATATTCAGAAGGCCTTTCTTCTAGTGTTCTCCACAAACTATGACCTGCATGTGACAGTGACGGACAGCTTGACAGCCTCACAAATATGAAGCCTAAAATTTCGCTATCGAATTTTATTTTATATTATGAGTATCTGGCCCTTACAGTGTGTGCAGAGAAAAATTCTGACAAATATAGTTGATGAGCCCTGGTCTATATAGTGGATCGTCAAACTGAGGTATGGCTCACATGTTCGGCTGCTCCATATGTCGGCAGTTGTTGAGAAGTGAGTCACATTTACAAGCTGACTGGCCAGCTCTTCCCTCACTTTAATGTACAACTCAGGCAGTGCTTTCTCTGCAACCGGCAGATTATATCTTGGGTCAAGTGTGTTGATGAGCTTTCTGAACCCGGGCTTTTCAACAACATTAACCGGGGCCATGTCTTTCGCGATGTGGTGGGTTACTGCACACGTTATCTCGTTCTGTTTTTGACTGTTTTGTCGTACGGCGTTGATCTTGAAATAGAAGAGGCCAGACTCAGTTGCATGAGTGCTGGTTGCTTAGGCACTTTCTTTGATATTGCACCGCTCTGAGATGTTGTCGTGCAGAGTTTCAAGCACTCTTCATTTTTTAGCGGGTGGGTTCTCAAATGGTGATATAAATTTGATGTACTGCTACATTTTGAAGCGATGCTTTTGCGACAGATTTTGCATATCACCGTTGTTTGTTCAACATCTTCCTTCTTGAAACCAAACCACTGCCAGAAGATGGATCCTGTGCTGTTTGCTTTTTTTTATTAATTCGTCGTCCTCCGTGTGTAACCGTTAGCACCTGCTGCCCCTATCTTTCTGCTGGTCGAGGGCGTATGACGTTGCATGCGCGACAGACTGACGTTTGTAACTATGTGCATTTGTTTTGTCTCTCTGTGAGAGGGAAAGACCGCGAGTATGTAAAAGTTAATCTACAAACAAGCATCAAAATTAAAATAAAATAAGCTTCTTAACTTAGGTTATCAAGGTGATCATTATGCTTGCGCGTCGATGCTGGACAGGACAAGAGGGGGAAAAACAAAGGGAAAAAAAATGTCCGCGAGTTTCAGGATACAGTAATTTTCTACATCGCACGGACTACAAGCCGCGATATATCGAGTATATTCGTATATTCCCAGCCCTACATCAAGTATTATAATGGGAATATATCATCTTGGAGTGAGAGTTTTACCGTGCTGACTGTCATAACTGAACATGACGTGCTGTTTGAATGCTGAGCTTTGAATAACTGACAGCTGCCGCAGAAGGAAGATCAATTTCTCTAAACTTAAATTTAACAATGAAAATATAATTCCGTCCCTCACATTAAGATATGGAATGGCTTCAGATGATATTGTTACGTTGAAAATTGTTTTAGACAACTGCGATTAGCAAGTTAATTATCACAACAGGCCGAGTGCACACATCCTTGTACCTTAATGCTCCAAACTTAATCAAAGAAAGGTGAAACTTCCTGCATCATAACTTGGATTGAAAGTGGAATGTATAGAAAATGAGCATGTCTCCAAAAACCTTGTTGAGCTGCAGATTTAATGACTTAACAGAAATTATGTTTTGATCTATATTTTTGATTATTGAGCTACAGGTTTAGGCTCACTTAAGTGACTGCATTTTTATTTCCATTTAAATGGTTTTTTTTTCTTACAGAAAATGATTGATTTCATGTTCTGATTATTGTTGAGTTGTAGGTTTAGGCTCACTTGAGTTACTGCACTTCATGCAATTAAGAAGAATCATTTAAATGTATTTATTCTTATTATTTAGTCTGACATGTTTACTGTTCCAAAATGTTCTCTGTTTCTAGTAAAATGTATTGTGTTCAGTGGGGAAAAATGTTGCTGTCTTTTACCCAGAAATTTAAAAATAACATATTTTAAAGCTGTAATCGCAATACTGTTACACTGTGAAACCATTATATTTGTATCTAAGTTTATCCTAACTATCCTAAGTTTATATGAAAACTTGCCCACTCTAGAAGAATGTTTTGTTTTTCATGCTTTTCTTTTCACACAATTTTATGAATTTTATTAGGTTTGAAGTACCCAAAGAGCAGCCTAAATGATTGGCTCAATAGAGAAATCAAAAGCACTTAACAGCTGTACTTAGTCTAGTTCTATTTCAGGCCATCTTGCTGTAATTTCACAAGCTGTGAAAGACATTAGGCTGTGACACATGAGGTGTGCTTTCCTCTCTCCTGTAGTGCCGCTGTGAATGCCCTGGTTCACTTTACTGTATCATTCTCACATTCACAGTGTTAGGAAGGTCCTTGGATACTTTGCCTGATATTTAGTAATGCTTTTTAAGAGAAAGCCTGATGTGAAAAGGATATCGTTAAGTATATTTGAATGATTATTTTAGTGTATAATAAGACTTCACCTTGTAAAAAGGCAGCAGAGAATGAAGAACAACTTGTTCATGTGCCGAAACAACGCTGATGTCTGCTGTGTTTGTAAAAAGCTGTCTTCAATATGGTATACACTTTAAGGTATTTAAACTTTTATTTTCAGAACTTTTATTTTCAGAACAGAGGAGAGAGGAAAACACCCCCCACTCCAGCCATGTGGAGTACTTTTTCTGAAGGACGGATGCATTTTATTGGACATTTGAATATCAACAGCCATTTACTGCCATTATAAATCTTGAAAGAGCTAGGATTTTTTTTATCATTCTGATTGTATTTGTCTGAAAGAATAAAGTCATAAACTTTTCTACCACATCCTTTACGATGTGGCATTCTGCAGGGATCGATTCTGGGGCTGCTGCTGTTCTCTTTGCATATGCTTCCTTTGGGCACTATTTTTCAGAAATGTAGTATTTCTTACCATTGTTATGCCGATTATCTTCAGTTTTATTTTCCTTTGAGTCTAGGGGAATCATGTTCTTTAGAGAAAGTACATGAAAGCTATACTGACATTAAGCTCTGGCTCTTTAACAACTTTCTTCAATTAAATGAGAGTAAGACAGAGGTTTAGATTGTAGGTCCCTCATTTTGTCACCAACCTTTGCTGTTATGCTAGGTTCAATGTCCTCAAAGCTTGATGATCTTGTTAAGAGTCTAGGGGTAATTTAAGATTAATCACAAAATTTTCAGTCAGGTCAGTGGCCTCATTAAAGGTAGCTTTTTTAAAATTTGAGATACATTACCAAATTAAGCATTTTCTTTCCAGGAAAATTTGGAAATTGTGGTTCATTCCCTTATTTAATCTAGGCTAGATTATGGTCATTTTTTATATATTAGTCTTCCTCAGATTGTATTAGTCTGCCAGCAGCCAGTTTAAAGAGCAGCTGTGAAGTTTGCCATGGGAACAAGAAAGAGGGACCACATGTATTGGTATCTTGACATTGGCTGCCTGTTAAATTTAGGATTGACTCCAAAATGATCCTGTTTGTTTAGGAAGCGCTATCTGGTCTTGCTCCCCCTTATATTAGGGATCTTCCAATTTTTTTTTTTTTTTTTTTAAATTGTAAAGCACTTTGGGGCAATGTTTGTTGTTTGTAAATGTGCCATATAAATAAATTTGCTTAGCTTTGCTTTGAATGACACACAATCCTGTCAATATACATCACCTGCTGCCCAGCTCAAATACAGTCACAGTGAGTTTTGTCAATGAACATGAAACAAGGAGTTGGTAAGAACCTGGAGAGTTCCGGCTCTATTGCTGTTGTGCCCCTGAGCAAGTCACTTGACCCACTGTGGTTAGTGTGCTGGGAGTCACTTTAGATGAATGTGTGATTTGCTCGATGACAAGGAATGAGTAAGTAAGGTTCCTTGAGGTGCTTTTATGGCTCAAGGGCCATGTTTTGTGATGTCAGGATGTGCAGGCAATCTTGAACATCCTTTTAGTGCAGTGTGTTTTTGTGCTGTGAGGAGATCCGGTGTCAGTTGTTGTTTACTTGAACAGCTGAATTACACTTGTTCAAAAGATCAGCCATATGCTGGGATGGACAAGATGTTTGAGTGGCTTTTCCTTCACACTTTCATCACATTTGCACGAACAGAGGCTTAATGAGCTGTCAGCAAGCTGCTGCCACTCAGGGGGCCAACTTCTTTTGAATGTCTTGGGAGAGAGTTTTCTGTGTGTGCGCTTGTCCTCCCATCCTCCCTTGGTGAAGGGTGAAATGGCTTAAGACAGAGTATTATTATTATGACACTCGAACCATTCCAAAAAAACGGAATCATCTCTTCTGAAAATGTTTTGATTTCAAGGCCATCTGTCTTTGCGTGCTTAGAGCAAAAATAACATGGGCTCTGCTGGTGGCTCTTTACACTATGGTTGGGCGATGTTTACAAATTTGGCATCGGACGATGTCTACAGTGAAACATTGCGATGGTCGATGACATCAGCGGGGCCGAGTGGGGGTGGTGTTAGGGGGTGTGACCAATGTGTGAATGCTTAGAACCGTCTACTCTGGATGTGCGTGGCGCGACGCCACAAAATACTATAAAACCACTGATCTAAAATAGAGATTCATTATATATAGATAAGTCAATAGAACTCAGTATAATCATTGCTGCTGTCTACACTGGATGCGGTGCGGCGTGACACCACAAATCCCTGACAGTAAACTGCTGCCGCGTTCTATTTATGATGTACTGACACAAAGTTCACTGTGTCCGGTGTAGACACTTGTGTAAGGAGAGATGACCGAGGATGATTGCAAATGATTTGCAGATCCTTAGTACCACTGACAAACATATAATCTTGTAAAGTGTGTGGTAAGTACTGCTGCTCCAAAGTATAAATAGAGTATGTGCAATCGCAAATCTCGAAAGTGATAGTGAAACTAAAAAGCAATCGTGCATTCAAAAAAAGAGTGGGGGCGGGAACACGATGATGGCGCTACATCATGATGTCTATCAGCCATCGCCAGTGGATGATGGCTAGGGCTGGGTACCAAACTTCGATGGCTTTATGGTATCGAATGAAAAACTTCGATACTATGAGTATCGAAAAATTATTTACCTTTCTGTGCCAAATATCGGTCCCAAAAGCCAAGTGGCCGGTGTTTTTTTTTTTTTTTTTTGCCAAGCGGCTGTGTCTGTGTGAGCTTGTAGCATACGTGCATGTAAGGAACTAAATTCACCATGATTGGCTGTCCACCACCACGTGACATGACGGGGAGGATTTCTGAAGATACTCGCAGTCACACAACACAAGTGTAGTTGTTTTTTCTCAAAACGTTTCCGTTTTACAATGCCAAAGAGGTGTGGCTACACTTTATAAAAGTGGATGCCGAGTCTGCAAAGTGCAACATATGCGATAAGAGTATTGCAACCAAAGCTGGCAATACCACCAATTTAATGAAGCATTTGTTTGGATTAGTGTTTTGCCCTCCCTCCCTGTTTAGTTTGGTATACTCCATTGCGTATCTTGAAACACGCCCCCTTTCACGTCGTCTAAATAACGGAGAGAGACAGATTTATCCGGTACAGGGAATTTCTCTGAGCAGCAGGCCACTGTATACGTTGACTTAAAATATAACCGACTGTGTTTACGAGAATACTTGCAGAGACAATTATTTTGAGATAATTGTGTGTATATGTGTTCATTCAGAAGTTACGATACGCGAAAGATGAATTAATTCTCTGTGTGCGCATTGACTGAAATGCTGCTCGCAGCGCGTGCTTTGAATGAGTGCGTGCAAGCTCCGAACATGCGAATTGTTTAAAACGCTTGAATCAGCAAGATTTAGAAACAAGTGTAAACGATCAACTACGATCCGTTTCACCCCTTCAAGCGAGTGAACAACGCGAATCAAGTTAGGAACTTTACATCACTATTCACGATAGCCCATTGGACTGGAAAACACAATAGCCCCGGGACGTGGGGCTAACGATTTTGCGAGCCCTGCACCTCAGATCTATCCAGTTTGTGAAACACTGGTTTCCACACTGGTTTCGTTAAACAAAATAAAGGATTATTTATTTATTTATTTTTATTTATTTAAAAAGATTGACTCAAAAGAATCACCTGTTCACTAATCGGATCATGAACTTGTATTACCGAGCCAAAGATGATCTATTGAACATCTCGAATGAATAAAGACTTCAAGTTCATCTGTAAAGCACATAAAGCTATCGTTTGAGTTTATAAACTTCAATTTCATCCATGATTCGTATGTATCTGTTAACTGAATGCAAAGTGTGAGTTCTAGGAGAATGTTTGTGTCTTGATGAGCATGTATCGCTCACTATGAGTCGCTAAATGAACAGCTGCCTGTTCTTTTTTTTTCTTTTTCTTTTTTTTCAACGGAGGATCAGTTGCCCTATTGGTTAAAATCCCCAAACTGTATACTTAAATATAAATAATAAATTAATAAATGACATCAAAACAGGGGCGTTTGCGTTATGATGTGGTGGGCTAAGGTGATACCAATCCTGAGTGTCTGCTAGCGCATCCCTATCCAAAAAGCACAACCAGTTGTATTAATAATGTTATCCTGAGTGTGAAGTGTTACCAGAATTTGTTTTAATTAAGGTGAAAAATAAAAGTTTTGTGTTTAATGTATTTGTGTTGATGTTGAAATGGATTTTAAAACATATGGTATCGAAAAAAGTATCGTTAGGAACCGGTATCGAAACTGAGGTATCGAAATTGGCACCGGATCGAAAGATTTTAAACAATACCCAGCCTTAATGAAGGCATTGTCTATGGGCCCAAACCTACTTCACACACCTAGAGAGAGAGAGCTTTTCATTTGTATTCCTAAAACCCTGAAGAGTATTTTATAACCTTGGGTTCCCCTTATGAGTTACCATAATAGTGGTCTGTGGTTAAAATTACTTCAATAAAACTTATGGCATAAATCAATTCTGAAACTACAAGTAATCAGTTTATGTTTATGTAACGGCTGAGGGCCTGAAATTAACCTTTTAGCCTGCCGTTCAAGGTGGTTGGTAGATGAAAATTTTTTTTTAAAGCTGATTTAAAGCATACGTTTGTTTTTTTTGTTTTTTTTTTATAATGTGATACTTTTGTATTTTTAACACAATTGATGAAGTGTGTTCTGTGAATATTATCACTCTCTCTGCACTCTCAAACTAAAATAATTTGTATTTTGCACAAATTGTGACTCTTCCCAGTCGTAACAACGACTTTGTGGTTCAACTCGTAAATACGATATATCTGACATGACTTGAATGCACCATTAATGTGGGCGAAGAATAATAGTTAAGAACTAAAGGCCCTGTCCCAAGTGGCGCAATTCACGTGCACTTGCAGTCTTCAGGACTTAAGGTCCTTGCACGCTGAGTCAGGCATTTTTGTGTTTTTTCGCGTTTTTTTTAAATTTTTTTTTATTCATCACAAACATGATTGATACAACGTGAGGTTGTATGTATTTTTTTACATGTGAAAATTTCAGACTCCATGTGCAAAGACCTCTGGAGTCAATTAACGCATATACGTGTTTTGAGTCATTTTGTCCTGATAACCCCGAAAAGAACTTAAATTACACTATCAGTTTTAATCGTACAGATAAGAGCAATACATCTATTGAATCTGTAAAGGGTCTACTTTTTTTGGATACAGACATAATAACAACAAAACTTTGTGCACTTATAAAATAAAGATAACAAACAAGGTGCGCTGTCTGCAGCCTTTGTCTGCGCTGATCTTCTTTTACAAACACGTCATTTAAATGAACTGTAACTCCGTGAATACTCAATGAAGAGACATGAGAGAGATATCTATAGAAAGCTTGACATGTCTTCTTTTAAACCAAATACGTGCCGCCGAAAACAGATATTCTGTGTTAAAGTAATCCATATGAAAACAACGCGATGTCTGTTTTTCACGTCTCCCTTCATTATAAAGCCCTGCATTTCAGCCCGAGCCCGACGGGCCCCGACTTATTTATGCCCCTAGGGCCGGGCTTCGGGCCAATTTCCACGTTATAGCTCACATGCGGGCCGGGCCTCGGGCCTTTTTTGGGTTATCCTTCTATTTATATTTTTAGACATAAAAAAAAAAAAAAAATGAGAAGTTGACGTCGACGATAGAAAAACAAACCTAGACATTTCATAACCTCATAACTTTCATAATCTGATAATTCAACCCGTTATAAATACACTGACATACTATCATGACAGTCTCACGCACGCACGCATGCTTTTCCGTCAGCGCGACCCACGATTATACTTCACTTATATCCACTTACTGTAGTAGTAGCTATTATAGGCCTCTAAATTAATGTATTAATCATAGCCTAGTTGGCCAACTAATAATTATAAAATGATGATTCATGCAGCGGCGAGCAGTTCTGTGTCTGCACCTGTTGTTGCGGGCCACGCAGCAAAGAAGAGAGCGCTGGCCGAGTTTGAAAACATTGTGGAGCAGGACGAGGATGACGACGATGAAGTACAGCAATACATGCGCCTCAATCACAACATGGAAGGTGATGGACGAGATGTGCTGCTATGGTGGAAACAGCACGAGACCCTGCTACCGCAACTGTCAAGACTGGCTCGCTCTGTGTTTAGTGTCCCGCCAGCAGCAGCAGCGGACGTGTCTTCAGCGCAGCGGGAAGAGTGATGGAAGAGAGGAGGACGGGGTTAAAAACTTCCACTCTGGATGCTATTCTTTTTCTCCAAGATGCTCTGTAAGAGACTGTTCTAACTTTTCATTTGACTGGACTTTATTTTTGTTTAACTGTTGGAAACTAATGGAAAAAAGAATGGACATGTTCTGTGGTGCATTTTTGAGGTAAGATAACCTGCAAGTTTGTTTTTAATTAATTTAATTTGTTTAGATTGTAGGCTATTTCTCATTTCGTTTGCGAGCGCTGTTGCGAGCCTGCCTCAGTATTTCAGTTTTTTTTATTTTACTCGCTGTGGTTTAATAAATAAACATATATTAAACTAACTGTCTGTGTGATATGCTTGAAGTGTTTTATATCTATGGATTTTATTGTAGCCAAGTAAAGTATTAGCGTTAATTTGAGAGGCTTAATTGATTAAATATGTTTTAGGCTACTCGCTGTCGGCTCGGCTGATTAACGTTAATCGTCATTTTAAAAAAAATGCTCCAAACATTTTTCTAAATTAACTTGATAAAGAAATGAAAAGAAACATAACCCAAAACTGACCCCTTTTTTAATTGTTGCAAATAGGGCAGGCTTCTGTTGTGTAATAAAATAAATAAATAAATAAAAACACAGGCTCGTGTCGGACTCTGGCTGATAATTCTGATGAGCTGTCGGACACAGGTCGGGCTAGGGCCTGAGTGTCTCGGGCAAGGGCCGGGCTCGGGCCTAGATTTGTGGCCCGTGCAGGGCTCTACTTCATTATATCTAATGTGACCACGCCCCGCGCCGACCGCCCTATTCAGATTCAAACTGAAGCGTGTGGCTTGAATACGCCCATAACAGAAGAAAAAGCAGCCAGACTGTTCAAGTTTTTTTATTTTACTGTTTGCTTCACGATGAGAGAAATAAGACCTAAATCACCCCAAAAGGATGTGATGTGGTTGAGGATTTGAGAAATGGATTTCCTCAGAAAAAAAAGAATGAAGCACTTTATTCAGCAGAGATCATAAACATGAGTAAGTCTCTTTTGATTTATTTATATACTTGTACTAGTTTTCACATAACGTGTAAACATTTTACTAGTTAGACTTTTTCCAAAGACTTTTTCCAAATTATAATTCCTGACTAAATGTATTATCAAGTGAAACATTATGCAGTTTCAATAACAATATACGATACTATACCATTCAAAAGCTTGATGTAAATAATATAAATGTAACAAATAGATAACTGTAACAAATGTAAAAACAATGCTTTTCTTTCAATTTATTCCCCCTAAAAAAACAGAAAAATATTCTCAGCTCTTTTCAACATTAATAATAATGATAATAATAATAACAATAAATGTTTTTTTGTAGAAAATAAGATTGTTTAAAGGATTTCTGAAGGATTGTGTGACTGGAGTATTGATGCCAAACAATTTGTTTGAAAGTCAGCTTTGATTGTTTCTAATAAACTGTTTAACTCCTCCCCCAAGTGGATATTAAATTATGTTGTGGGATAATTAAATATATTCTTAATAAACTACAAACATAAAATTATATACTTTTATTTTGTTCTCACATTCTTTTTTGTAACTCCTTCCTCTCAGTGGCACAGATGACTGAAAGGCTCATTATGCAGGTCTTTGTCTTCTCAGGTGTAAATCACAATGATATTCATGATAGTTGACGCCTACTCGCATATGACTTTTACCAACAAAAAGTGTCTTAGAAAATTTAAATCAATATATTGTTTTCTGTAAGTGAGTAAACAAGATGATTTTCACATCATTTAGAAATAAAAATTCTAGGCTACTAGCTCCAGTTCCCAAAAATCCAGAGAACCATTGTTCTTTATGTGTTTTATGGCCTTTCTCAAGTGTTTTAACATTTTTAGTTTTTCACTAACCACGCATAATATTTTTTTTCTCAAAAACACAATCAAGTACATACATGCATTTCACATATTATTATAGCCCAGTTTGTACTGATTACAGTGAGATTAGACTTTACCCATTTAGATATTTATAAGTAACTGAAAAAAGCACAAATGTCAGGGCATGACAAAACTTCTCCAGGCCCCAAAAGTACCCTTAGATTCCAGAGGGTTAAACTAAACTGCAGCTTCTGTATTATTTATCAGCCAAAGGTGAGACGTCTAATGTCAGTGGATGATCTTATACAAGACCTGTTGACTGACTGCAAGAGATTTTTAGCACGTCTACCTCCTGAGCGTTTGGCTCAGTGTGATATAGATCAACTTTGCATATGATCTGCATTAATTTTGTTTTTGTCATTGTACAAAGATAGCTTCATGCAGGCAGCTGAGGTACAATGAGTTCCTCTGGGAGTGAGAAATGAATCAGTGCACAACTGATAGCTGAGGGCATGTGCTAAATCTAACACAGATGGTGCTGAGATTCTAATCAGCTTCTACATTTACATAATAACAAATAATTCACAGTTACAATGCTCTGCATTTTTTTCTTGAAGTATGCAAGTTCAGGTAAACTCACTGGTGTTTTATGATTGTTGAGGGTGGGAATTAAGCAGATAAAAAAAAAAATCTGAAAATAATTGATTTTCATGTTCAGTTATGCACACTAAAATACTCAAATTCATGAAAGAATTACTCTTTGTGAGTCGTTCTTCTATTGAATAGCTCTAAAAGTTCATCTTTGAAATTCATCAAAAGTAGCTAATCTTTAGCAAATCTCATTGATTATTATTTATTTTTCATACTCAGTTTAATGTTGTACCGCCTTTATAAAA
This sequence comes from Carassius carassius, assembly GCF_963082965.1. Taxonomy (NCBI): domain Eukaryota; kingdom Metazoa; phylum Chordata; class Actinopteri; order Cypriniformes; family Cyprinidae; genus Carassius; species Carassius carassius. Next base: position 17,954,322 of record NC_081777.1, on the reverse strand, counting down.
AAACCTTACAATTTTTTATTTGTACATTTTATGACTAATTTTAGTATTTATTAGTGTTTAATATTTAATTTATTGGGCAAAATGTTATTTTAGTCTCCAAATTTTTTTTCTTGTGTTATTTGTGAAATCCAGTCACAGATGGGCGCGAGAAATATTTGAGATGCACGCCAATATCCCTTTGTAAATGTTAGTTGGTCTCGACTGACCACCTGCAATCTGATTACCCAAAGTGAATGTAAACAGGACCTATGAGAATGAAAACCAACCAGCATCTCAAAAAACATAGCGATTTTTTTTTTCAGTGTAAAGGACATCCTGAAGCTGGACACGTAATGTTTATTTAAAAATAAGAAATTGATACAGCTGCATTACCCAGCTGGCTTTGATATCTCATTTGAATTATTCATCTATTGTTTACTTCCTGCTTGTAAAATGTTTTGTTGTGCAGGTGTACCAATACAGCGCGGTGCCATTCAGTCTCTCGGTTGTGTTTCTGTGTAAATATAGGTTGTGTTTGCTGCTGAGCTCTCCCGAGGGAGCCAATGTCTCAGCTGGTTGCATCAACGAGAACGTTCCACTTTTTTTGGCCTGTCACTCACAGTAAGCTCTTGTGACAGACCATGAAATGGTGTAAATAGACTCCTCAAGCACAAAGCTTCAAAACCCATCACGACTGTGCTGACACAGCAACTTTGGGAAATGCAGGTCCAGGTAGAAGGAAACACCCTTCAGTTCATTACTTCTCTTGCCTTTTTAATGGCCATTGACTGTACTTTATTATCATGAAATCAGTGATAGTGATGATTACATCATTCATGTAATTGCAAATGTGTAGTACTTGGTGTGTCACTCACAATTGTGCATTTGACTATGAAATGTTCAGAAAGAGTATGAGAGGCAGAGTGTTTAGAAAATCAATGCATCATCAGCAAAGCTCTGATTGCTGAAACCGGACATTGTGAGGCTATAGCTTTAATTAAGAATACAGTATATGGTAAGCTTGTCCAAATCTGTTCCAGCATCGAAATGGCTTGTTATTAGATGATTTCTGCTGTAGTACGTCCTGAAGTTCATGTCTAAAAATAGGTTGAAATTGCCCCCTTTTAAATATCTCACATAAGGGGATTTTAATCATATTTTATGTAGAGTTTTACTTACAATTATACATGCACAATTGCAAAACTGTTTTGTTACACAGCAAAAAAGTGCTCATTCAGATTTTTGCATTGAATATGCATATGACTTCATTTTTTTTTTTTTATATTTACATGTATATACATTTATATATTCATATTCTTATCTTTTATATTATGTATACATATATTTAATAAATAAACAACTTATTTTTCTTAAATATATACATGCATGTGTTTGTATTTATATATACATAATAAATATAAACACTACACAGATATATATTATCTTAACAAAAACGTTCATTTTGGAATGCGATTAATCGCGATTAATCGTTTGGCAGCACTTCAATTATCATTGTATTGTGTATTTGCTATGCATTATATGTTCTGACCCACCACAATAAAAATGACATATTATTAGGAGAAATTAAATTATAACTGATACAGTATTTATGTACATTTACATTGATTTACAAGCTAAATTCATGTAATTTCATATGTTACATATATCAAAATTATATATTATAAATATCAGTAACTGAACTAAATCTCAAATTTTTGCTCAGTTTGGTCCAATTCTGAATGATATATATTTGTATTTCTGCTTATTATTTCATATTTCATACCTTATCTGGTTAAGCATTATGTTTTCTCCCATTTTTTCTACAAGTGGCACATCTCTTTCCCCTTATTCTGTCTCTTCTTGGCAGAGAGTTGCCTCCAAAATTGACCTTTAAAAATGAGTGCAGAGATATTTGATTTGAAAAGAACCAAAGACTTTAACTACTTCAGTCTGTGTGCATTGAATTTATTTCACTATTTGAGTTGAATTACTGAAATAAATGAACTTTTCCACAACATTCTAATTTATTGAGATGCACCTGTATATAAATATTTAGTAAAGCTAACCACTTGAACATACAATGGATGGAGATGAGAGATTGAACAGGTGTGGAGTCTGGTTTAAGTAGGTCTCTTCTGCTGCTGCACTTGCAGTGAAAATTTATTCAGTCCAAGCGAGTGGCATGGCAAGCCGAGACTCCACAAAACGTTTGCAATGTAAATACAGAGTAAAATATGCTTTTGTGTGTCAAACTGATATATACATTGCATACCATTAGTTAATAAATGTCCGCGACTGTAACTTTCACACAGAACTGTAAACAGAGCACCTCTTTATTCCTCTCCTCTCCTCTCTGTGTGGTGTAAACAAAGTCCAAAATGTTATTACCTCGTGTTGGAAAGTTAATGTGTTGGGTTTTTGGAAACACACTCTTTAAGTCAGCATGGTTGAAATCCCCAGCTATGATGAGAAAAGCATCAGGGTGTGCTGTTTGATGCTCACTGATGTGCTGGTACAGTTAATTTAGTGCATTGTTCCTGTTGCTTTTTTATGTTTTTCGGGGGAATGTAAACCGAAATGAGCATATACACCATATATAAGCCTGTATATGTTCTGCATATACAGGGTTTCTGTTAGTTCTGTGGGGCCGTCCTTACAAAACATTAAGGCCTAATATGTTGTAAAGGGATAGTTCATCCAAAAATGAACATTTTATGTTTTTCTGCTTACCCCCAGGGCATCCAAGATGTTGGTGACTTTGTTTTTTCAGTAGAACACAAACCAAGATTTTTAACTCAAACCGTTGCAGTCTATCACTTTTATAATGTAAGTGGATGGTAATCACGGCTAAAACATACAATAATAATAATAAAAATACATAAACTAAACTAAACCAAATTAAACACTGCAGCTCGTGACGATACATTGATGTTTAAAGACAAAACGATCAGTCTGTGCAAGAAACTGAAATGTATTTATATTGCTTCATGGTGGATCGCTGACTTATGAGTGCATTACCTCCACCTATCTCTCAAATGGACCATTGACCCTTTATCTACAATCTCAATTAGGAGAGTCAATTGTCCATTTGAGAGATAGGTGGAGGTAATGCACGTATAAGTCTGCGATCCGCCATGAAGCAAGAAGAAGACGCCTCATGCGCCGGCTGCTGAAAACGTGCTCAGAGTTCGAACAGTTCGGACATTGCATGAATCAGAGGTAAAAAAACCTATATAAATACTATACGGTTTCTTGCAAAGACCGATTGTTTTTTTTTTTTTTTGTCTCTTTCTACTGAAGAAACAAAGTCGCCTACATCTTTGATGCCCTTGGGGTAAGCAGATAAACATCTAATTTTCATTTTTGGGTGAACGATCCCTTTAAATTGGAGCAGAAAGTCAAAAAGTTATGCAAAAAATGAATATCCCTTCATTTTGATACATTTTTCATAAAACAAAAGACTTCTTATTTTATCATTTTTTTGTCTCAAGTAAGTGTATCTTTATTTAAGAAATCTTTAGACATGCACTGGAAAACAAGGGGAAAAAAAGGAGTGCGATTATAAGGTACAGTACATTTATTTTCATGTTCTATGGGTTGGGATAGTAGAAGGAAGATGAGCCAAAAGTTTTTGCTGTCATTTTTGCTGTCCTGATTGCTAATGGTTGGAAATGTCCAGACCTCCACCATGGGCTTTAATCTTAACTAGAAATAATTTCAGCCGTAATGTTAATGGAGAACACAAGCTCACTGAGCAATGAGAGAGATGCATTTGCAACACTAAACAGCCACATCAGGGGCACAACTATGAAAGATGCTTTCAGGAAATAAAAGCACCATGTTTTGTCCCAGTGTTTAGGACTAATGGACCAGCAACAGTACATCAGGTTGTGGCTGTTTGTTCAAATGTGTGGATTTCAATTATATTGCTTATGAAATGCATTTAGGCTGCGCTTTGATAAAAGACTTTTTAATTACGAGGACCATTCAGCCTCTGCACAGTCTTTATTTGAGGTGTGTACTTAAGTCAGCCAAGTTCTGATAGTTTAATGACTTTTCTGAAGATGGATTATTATTGAATGCAAAGCCGATAAGCCACAGATCCCACAGGACAGTATGCGCTGAGATTGATGTAGTCACTTGGCTTCTTCAGAATGATAAATGTTTTTTTCTCACAAAGGTGGCCTTGCCACTCTTAGACATTATAAATTGATTAGCTATGCATTTATTTTTCAGCTGTTTGTCTCAGAAAATATTGTAGTCATAGGGCTGGGCGATAATTCGATAGCGATAATTATTCGCAATATAACTTTCCTCAATAAAATGATATGAAGAGTTTGATAAATGTTCGAAATAATGTCGATATAATGACATGACATGAAGATAATAAAAAAATATAACTGATAATAAAATAAAAATAAAAAATGATAATTACATTCATTTGTATGTTCATAGGTGTATACTTGTATGACTGTACCAGAAATGGCACCCAGTTTATTATATTAGACATATAAAATGCAAGGGCTGTGGAAGATTATTAGACTCAGACTTACACATGCAATAATATGCAACACCAGAAGGCTAATTAATGCTAATGATGATTGCTTACTTCTTTAATTCATTCAGCTTGACTGGCAGTTCTTCAAGTTTATTGATGAAATTGTCTATGGTGTAAGTACAGTTATACAGTTCTTAACATATTCAGGCTAGGGATTGTATACATGTTTAATATCCCTAAGACACAGATGCTAAGGAGAAATGTTGTTGTCCTGCAGCTGAATTTCTTTCATTCATTCACACAAGCGCACACTTGTCTGTTTTTCCCACAGTTGCAGTGTGTTGCTGTTTAAAACATTTATTAATATTTTATTACTCCTTATAAATTCACAACCTAAGGCTGAAGTCTTCTTGAAGTGCCTTTGTGGAAACATAGGCTTGGGATTTTTGTAATGAACAATGAAGCCTTTGCTTCTTTCCTCCATATGTCATTAGCTTCAGAATTCTATACACAGTAGCCACATTTAAAAATTTCATCACATGGAGCCTTCAAAGCCGACAAAACTCACACATGGCCGCGAGATCTTTAAATTGCGTCAAAGGCGTGATTTGACCGCCAGAAGGGTAACAATGGGGTGAGGCGTCAAGTTGAACAGAGCCTGATCACAGAATATATACTTTCAATAATGAGGGAGGGTGCCAAATGCGCAATCTGTGGGGTTGCTAGGCAACTGCATCAGCATCACTCCAGCAGCCTCGTGTCGAGAAACGCATTGAAACCACGCTTTTGAATGGCATCGTCTGGCTCGTGTATGTGATTTGCAGCACATTGATTGAAGCATGCCCTCTTATTGGCGATGCTAAAGTCACACACATGCTGAATCGCACAGTTAAGGAAGTAATGATTCACAGGCATCACCAGTTCAACACAGTTGGCAGCTTTAGTGTGACTGTTGTTGTGGATTTGAAGTCTTCAGTCACAATGTATCACCACAAGTTGACAGATGAGAATGTTTCACGATTCTTTTGCCCTTCGTCTGTAGTATGAAGCACTGTCAGTTATGAGCAGCCCAGCGTTTAGAAGGTCTTGGTAAATGGTAAATATGTGATCATTCGTTAGTTTTCAGAAGGACATGATTAATCTGTGAACAAATCTCTAGAGTCACTGCTGACGGCAGCAGAGCACACTTATAAGAGAGAATCTGTGCTCATTAATTCAGATTTACAGCCCTAGCAGATTATACATTTATGTGCTTATAAATAAGGCAACACAAAGCTTCCACTATTCCTACCAGGATTTAGCCCCAAATTTTTCATCATCTCTCGTTTGAAGTTTTTTCCTCCCTGTGTGTTATGATCATCTAATATGGGTTTTTTAAAGGCTCATATTTGGGGCCCTATGATATGAAAATGCAGACGAAATTGTGGAATACAGTTAGAAAAATCGTTTTTTAATGTGGAATGTCATGGAATTTGACAAATTTGGGGTGAATAAATCAGAAGTAGGTCAGTACACTTAAATCAAATCATGATATGGACTAGTGTCTGTGACTATTAAGTTGCAAAAAATACTTTTTAAAATGAAACCTGCATGTTCTGTGTCTCTGTGTGAATGAATGGTGCAGACACACGTTATCGTTTATTGCCTACAGTGCCCTCCATAAGTATTGGAACAGTAAAGACAAAATTGTTCTGTTTGCTATGGAGTCAAGAAATCTGTAAATATGATTAAAAGATGAATATGAGACAAAACTACAGAATGTCACATTTTATTATTGGGTGATTCAACACAAAGATGTTTAACCAGCTAAGAAGATCAGCACTTTTCAGATCAGCACTCATCTGATGTGAGCATAAGTATTGGAACAGTTGCTGCATTAATTCTTCAGATATTAAAAGTAGGGAATGTGTCTTATCAGTTATATCCATTGCTTCTGCATTCTAAGTCTTACATTTGACGATGACATACACAAACCAGGATGAAGATGAGGAAGCCGACTCTGAAAGAAAAGCAAGCAGTTTGGATGCTACAACCCGAATTCCGGAAAAGGAATTTTAATAAAATGAAAACTAAAAGACTTTCAAATCACATAAGCCAATATTTTATTCACAATAGAACATAGATAACATAGCAAATGTTTAAACTGGGAAAGTTTACAATTTTATGCACAAAATGAGCTCATTTCAATTTTGATTTCTGCTACAGGTCTCAAAATAGTTGGGACGGGGCATGTTTACCATGGTGTAGCATCTACTTTTCTTTTCAAAACAGTTTGAAGACGTCTGGGCATTGAGGCTATGAGTTGCTGGAGTTTTGCTGTTGGAATTTGGTCCCATTCTTGCCTTATATAGATTTCCAGCTGCTGAAGAGTTCATGGTCGTCTTTGACGTATTTTTCGTTTAATGATGCGCCAAATGTTCTCTATAGGTGAAAGATCTGGACTGCAGGCAGGACAGGTTAGCACCCGGACTCTTCTACGACGAAGCCATGCTGTTGTTATAGCTGCAGTATGTGGTTTTGCATTGTCCTGCTGAAATAAACAAGGCCTTCCCTAAAATAGACGTTGTTTGGAGGGAAGCATATGTTGCTCTAAAACCTTTATATACCTTTCAGCATTCACAGAGCCTTCCAAAACATGCAAGCTGCCCATACCGTATGCACTTATGCACCCCCATACCATCAGAGATGCTGGCTTTTGAACTGAACGCTGATAACATGCTGGAAGGTCTCCCTCCTCTTTAGCCCGGAGGACACGGCGTCTGTGATTTCCAACAAGAATGTCAAATTTGGACTCGTCTGACCATAAAACACTATTCCACTTTGAAATAGTCCATTTTAAATGAGCCTTGGCCCACAGGACACGACGGCGCTTCTGGACCATGTTCACATATGGCTTCCTTTTTGCATGATAGAGCTTTAGTTGGCATCTGCTGATGGCATGGCGGATTGTGTTTACCGACAGTGGTTTCTGAAAGTATTCCTGGGCCCATTTAGTAATGTCATTGACACAATCATGCCGATGAGTGATGCAGTGTCGTCTGAGAGCCCGAAGACCACGGGCTTCCAATAAAGGTCTCCGGCCTTGTCCCTTACGCACAGAGATTTCTCCAGTTTCTCTGAATCTTTTGATGATGTTATGCACTGTAGATGATGAGATTTGCAAAGCCTTTGCAATTTGACGTTGAGGAACATTGTTTTTAAAGTTTTCCACAATTTTTTTACGCAGTCTTTCACAGATTGGAGAGCCTCTGCCCATCTTTACTTCTGAGAGACTCTGCTTCTCTAAGACAAAGCTTTTATAGCTAATCATGTTACAGACCTGATATCAATTAACTTAATTAATCACTAGATGTTCTCCCAGCTGAATCTTTTCAAAACTTGCTTTTTTAGCCATTGGTTGCCCCCGTGCCAACTTTTTTGAGACCTGTAGCAGGCATTACATTTTAAATGAGCTAATTAAGTGGATAAAAGTGTAAAATTTCTCAGTTTAAACATTTGCTACGTTATCTATGTTCTATTGTGAATAAAATATTGGCTCATGTGATTTGAAATTCCTTTAGTTTTCATTTTATTAAAATTTAAAAAACGTCCCAACTTTTCCGGAATTCGGGTTGTAAAAGAAAAGAGGAAGTAAATTATGACTATAGGAAAAACAAAGGGCATGGAGAAATCAAGAGTTTGGAAACTACTGGCGACATCAGCAACCAGCAATGACCTGATCGGCTGAGAAAAACAACAGTAGTTGATGACAGACAAATCATAAAAACTGTTCAAATGAACCCTAAAATACATGTCTGTAAAATCACCAACAAGCTCCAGAAAGCTGGGGTGACCCTCTGTCAATCTACAGTAGACAGGAGAATTTGACACAGAAGCTACACAGCAAGATGCAAACCTCTGATCAGCACCAAAAATAGAAAGGCAAGATTCTTCACAAATGCGAGCCATAGAGTTTTGGCACTGAGTTGATGGACATATGAGACAAAGATTAACCTTTATCTAAGTGATTGGAAGCAAAAGTGTGGAGAAAAAATGAAACTGCAAATGACCCTAAGCATACAACCTCATCTGTAAAGCTTGGTGGAGCTGGTGTCATGGCATGGGCATGCATGGCTATCTCTAGAACATTACCTCTTGAGTTTAATGTTGACTTAATGTATGATGGCAGTAGCAAAATGAATTTGGAAGGGTACAAAATCATCTTGGCTACCAATATTCAAGAAAATGCCACCAAACTCATTAGAAAGCACTTCATGGTTGGATCAGGACAATGACCCAAAACACCCTGCCAGTTCAGTCAAGGACTTTATCAGGGCAAAAAAATTTAAAGTCTTAGATTGCCGAAATCAATCTCCAGATTAAAATCCGATTGAACATTAATTTCACCAGCTGAAGAAGAGACTAAAGACAGAAACTCCCCAAAACAAGCAACAGTTGGAACTGGCTGCATTAAAGGATGGCGAAAAACCATTTCAAAGCATAAGACCAAGAGTCTGGTGATGTATATGTGTTGCAGACTCACTGCTCTGATTGCATGCAAGGGGTCTGCAACTAAATATTAGCTTTTAATCTTTTACATCTGCCTTGAATTCAACTGTTCCAATACTTATGCTCACATCAAATAGTGAGATGAACTTTAAAAGTGCTGTCCTTTTTATTTGCTAAAACATGTATGTGTCAAAAGACCTAACAATAAAAAGTGACATTCTGTAGTTTTGTCGCATATTCATCTTATTGCAAATGTCTTGACTCCACAGTAGAGAGAGCTATTTTGTCTTTACTGTTCCAATACTTATGGAGGGCACTGTAAATACTGAAGTGCGCACATTTTCAGCCTCTGCTGCCTCAATATATGAGTACATGAACACATGAACATAATCTGTAGAACTGATCTGAAAGTCACTTCATGAGCATTTTACCATTTCTTTTGAGAAAATCTGTCGTCATAAAGGTCCACAGCAACCCGTCAAAATAAAAGTTTGGTTTAACTTGAAACTGTAAGAGAAATATCTTACTTCATGTAATGATACTACTGTACTAATAATACAATTATTCAAATAAGGAATATTTATCAGAGGAAATTATTTACTTATTCATTTTCATATTGATAAAAATAAAACTGAATTTGGGAGAAAAAAACATTTCATAGGATCTTAAAAATGTCAGTTTGTTAAACTCTTATTAAATTGCTGTTAAATTGTGTACATTCATGATTTTAATTAGACATGCTTCTTGATTAATATATATATTTTTATTTAATCATTAAAACGGAGTCTAGAAAAATTTTAATGGATTTCATAAGGCATTTGTTGCTTGATATGATAATAATACAAAAGTTGATGCTCTGACTCATTTGGGAACAATTTTTGTTGGCAAAGAAAAAAACTGCATGAAATATAAGCTCTCTCTCTATATATATTATATAGTATACTTATATAGTATACATATATATATATATATATATATATATATATATATATATTGTTATAATATATTATTTGTATTATATATAAACACAATGCTGCACATATTTGATCAAAATCTCAGTAAAATCTGCAATATTATGAAATATTATAAAAAAAAAAAAAAACGTTTCTATCCTAATAGGCTATATTTAAAAAATACATATACTCCTGTGATGGCAAAGCTAAATTTTCAGCAGTAATTACCCCAGTCTTCAGTGTCACACGATCCTGCAGAAATCATTGTAATGTGATGACTTGGTGCTCAAAAAAACATTTCACATTATTTGCTGAAATTGTTGAAAACAGTTGTGCAACTTACTATTTTTGTGGAAACCTTTATTTTTTTCTGGATTATTAATTCATAAGATCTTGTAATGGCGTGAACATCATGTATAAATATATATATATATATATATATATATATATATATATATATATAGATAGATAGATAGATAGATAGATAGATAGATAGATAGATAGATAGATAGATAGATAGATAGATAGATAGATAGATAGATAGATAGATAGATATAGATATAGATAGATAGATAGATAGATAGACAGATAGATCATTTCTTTTTTTGTAAGAAATGTAACTTTTGATCAAATTAATGCATCCTTTCTAAATAAAAAATATGAATTTATTAAAAAAAATCTTCTAACCCCAAAACTTTTAAACAGCAGTGTATAGATTTATAGTATATGTATACTCTGTTCTGTGTGTATACATTAGACAGCAGACCACTTAAAACATTATTCCTGATTCATGGATTTATTATACACTGTATTTAAATTATATTTTATACTTTTAAATTAGTAGCCTGTTTATCCATGATCTGTTGATTTCAGTAGGTTCGCTTCGTCAGTCTTGGACAGAGTGGCCAAAAATGATTAAAAATGTATTGTGGCGCTTGATTCGTTAATTTATGCATCATCTATAATTTAGAATTCTATGTTTTAAATATCTGGTGGTCTAATTACATCTTTTACCACATCTTCACTTTTTTTGTAGACTACTACATTCTGCCATTTGAAGAGCTCATTGAAGATGCTGTCCTTTTAAAGTCTGCCCTTCTTTTTGCTCTTGCAGCTTCCTGACCTTCTCCAGGCTCAGTAGTGCTGGAGCCTCCGGCGTATTTCATCCTCTTCCTCATCGATTGTGACTCCACTCTCCTCTCTCCCTCTGCTGAGGGAGCACCTGCCATCTGTACTTCTGCTGTCCAGTACACCAAAGCTGGTGACTTCAGCACACACACTGCAAGACAGTCCATTTACACTTACAGGTAACATGGTTCGGTGTATACCTAGGTTTTGAAACTATCCAAAATTCATATATCTATTATAATTCATTATTATTCATATCATGAGATTTTGGCCAACAACTGGAAAACTAAGTGCCATATAGCAACAATAAACGTTATAACCTGTAAAAGTTGATGAAGGCGTATAATGCGAGGTACTTGCCTCAGATGCGGCCGTTCTGTTGAGACAAAACACAGATCTCCTCATTCACTGGCAAAAAACTTAACTCAATTTGAGCTTGTTTTCCAAATAGCCTAATGTTAAGTGCAAGTGTCTAATACAACAACAACAGTTTAATTATTAGCCGGTTTTCCACTGTCAGACCAGTGCGAGCCAGGGCTTAAAACGGGCCGAGCGGGGCTAATAGCCTTGGGCCAGTAGCACAGAGGCCAAAGTAGCGCTGCGTTTCCAAAAAAAAACCATTTTGCTTTTGTAAAATAAAGAAAACAAATAGGATGTAGCTTTCTGCCATTTGACACATTTCTGCCATATGACAATTCATTCCTTGTATGCAGTGCTTAATTTGTAAATTGCGAGGTCCCAGAACAAAACGGGGTAACGGATCCGGCATGTAATTAAAGGAGAATTGCCTACATTCGTTGTAAGGCCACATCCATGACAGTTCGGTACGAATGTACCGTTCCACCCCTAGTGTCTGAGCAACCAGCCTATCTGAAGGCCTCGCGTGTCACAATTCTGAGAAATAATGTCCAAATAACAGGAAATTACAGGCCATAGTTTCTAGATATAAAATCACAGTGGCTTGTGTCCACAAGTTCTCTCATAGAAGCTTGTCCTAATTTGAATAGAACGGTGCAACTTGTCAAGACAGATTTTGTGTTATGTAATGTCTTTTTGAGATCAAAATATAATTGGTTCCCTTTAGTAATCTGCTGCCTCATTGGGGGTTCACTGGTATGTCAGGACAGCCTGGTGCCCCTGAGAATTGTGCATAGTAAAGATCTTATCTCATAAATAGAAGAATGAGAACTCCATTCCCAGTGCACAGGAGTGTGTGTGGCCACACAAACAGTACATGTGTGAACATGTAGTGACAAATCAGATCTGATCTTGCTCTCACACTCCTCTTCTCTTCTGTAGACTGTTGGAATGGCCACTAAACCTCATCCACCTCTGATGAAGAAACACAGTCAGACCGATCTGGTGAGCCGACTCAAAACACGCAAGATCCTGGGTGTCGGTGGAGAGGATGATGATGGAGAAGTGCATAGGTCAAAGGTTAGTCTTCGTACAGTATCTTGCATTATTGCGTCCTTATTAATTTCTTCTCCCAAGCTCCATGTGACTTGCATAACAACTTACACACGCTGACACATATGTTAATGTTTTGCATTCATAATCATTTGTCAGTGTGTGTGATAAAAGCTGTAGGAAAACACGATGCAATATTTTGTTAATCTCGGTTGTACTTTTATGAAGGTTCATTTAGATGTTTAGCCTTTTTAAAATTGTTCTTTTTTTAGTGTAGCCTGATTGTATTTTGGGTTCATTTTACCGATTACTTCTTGAGCAGTACAGTATGTTCCCTGGGTTTTACAAAATTCCTGTCCAAAAATCCCAAATTATGTAAAAATTGTCCTGGTTAAATAAATAAAATGTTACTTGCCAGTAGATAATCAATGTCAGATTGTAAGAACCACCTGACTGATGCTGATGTAACTGACATGCAACATTTTTAGCAGACGGATACAAACTGTCTGCTAAAGAAAACATCTGTCATGACTTGTCTGTCTCAGTGCATCTGTGGATCCGTTTCAGAATGCATTTTTTTCCTTCGAGAACTCATGATACATTAAATATTCTTTGAATTACAGCAACAAAACACAATTATAAGGACTTTTTTTTGTGAACAAAAGATTTTATGTCCTGCAATTTTTGAAAGCATATCAGCTTAAATAATACATTTGCCATAAGAGAAAAATATTTACTGATCACCAGGGAAGTTTATTTGCAATTGTCAAAATAATGTTTTTAATCTTATTTTACAGGCACGCACGCACGCACACACACACACACACACACATATATATATATATATATATATATATATATATATATATGGGCTCTCTGAACATGTAAGCAATTCATGTGAACGGGCCTTTATAAAGAGTTATGAGTTATGTAATAAAAAATAAATAAGCTCTAAGGTCCATTCCACAAACAGAGTAAACATCTTTCAAAAACATCTACATGTCTTTTTCTTTTGAAGTTTATACTGTATATATTGAATTATAGGTGTTATTATAACACAGTTCTGAACATCCCCAGACCTTACTAATTGTCAAATCCTGGTTATAGTCCATTTGTATGCGTGTTAGTTCTAATAAGTAATCTGTAACCTGCAGTATTATTATAATTTTTTTTACAGTCAGACATTCTTGTTGCAAAATCTTTAATTGAAATGACCTGTTATTTAAATTCTGATCAAATTATATAAATAATAATAATAATAATTCATTACATTTATATAGCGCTTTTCTAGGCACTCAAAGCGCTTTACATAGTCTGGGGGTATCTCCTCATCCACCACCAGTGTGCAGCATCCACCTGGATGATGCGACGGCAGCCATAGTGCGCCAGAACACCCACCACACACCAGCTTACTGGTGGAGAGGAGACAGAGTGATGAAGCCGATCAGTAGACATGGGGATTGTTAGGAGGCCTTGATGGTCAGAGGCCAATGGGCGAATTTAGCCAGGATGCCGAGGTCACACCTCTACTCTTTTCGAAAGACATCCTGGGATTTTTAATGAACACAGAGAGTCAGGACCTCGGTTTAACGTCTCATCCGAAGGACGGTGCTTGTTGACAGTATAGTGTCCCCATCACTACACTGGGGCGCTAGGACCCACACAGACCACAGGGTAAGCACCCCCTGCTGGCCTCACTAGCACCTCTTCCAGCAGCAACCTAGTTTTCTCAGGAGGTCTCCCATCCGGGTACTGACCAGGCTCAGCCCTGCTTAGCTTCAGTGGGAAACCGGTCTTGGGCTCCAGGGTGATATGGCTGCCGGCCAAGAAAGTGATTAAATAACATTCCTTTTTTAATCACTGGAGCTGTCAGTCAGTTCTAGTTCAGTGTGAACGACTTGAATTCTGCACACCAAAACCCCTGTTTTGATAAATGATGCTGTCTACTCTGCTCAATGAGATACATTGTATCTGCAATGTGTTTGTTATGATGAAATCATTTGTGTTGCAATAGGTTGATAATTGCAACACAAATGATACTGTGATCGGCTACAATACTCAGAGCTGGAAACTTTTATGCAATGAGAGTAAATGAGAGTATGATGTTTTTATCAAAGATTTTCCATGATTAGTTAATCTTGGCAGCTATAATTGGTCTACATACTTATTTCATATGCAAAAATGATACACAATCAATGCTGAAAACATTGAAGTCTTAAAAATGAATATAAATTTAAACAGAGTGTTCCTAAAGTCATATTTTATTTCTAAATTATGGCATTTTTTGATGAAAACAAAAACAAAACAACTACTAAAATTGCATGTGCACCTCAAGAATCATTTCATTATAAAACGGCAGCTCTTGAAAACAATGTTCTTGTCACAAAAATGTCATATGTATTGTTATCTGATTACTGCTATTGCTATAAAGCAGGTAAAACCTGTTCTGATTTCATTTGTTCTTGTTTTGCTTGTACTTGGATAGCTTTATCCAGAGATCATTTAGTGCCCAAAGTAATCCAGCATCTCTAGTCGATAGGAAAATCATCTATACTGTATAAAAGTCATGTTCAGAATGCGCTCTCTGATGCTTGTACCCTTATCTGAGGTTGCTTGTCCTCGCCGCTGAGCTAGAAAATTGTTGATCTGTTTCGTGAGAGAGAACGATGAACCCATTTGCAACTAAAAATAAAAGAAGGAAGCACTCCATTTTACTTTTCAGTCATCCTCAAGCTGCACACCCACAGGAAAGCGAGCGTGACATGGTGAAACGGCTGTTGTTTTCTCCATGGGTTGAGTTTCCTGTATACAGTATAGAGTGAAGTGTCTTAGTTTGTTTGGAGACGTTAGGGTTACTTTTTTACATTAAGGGAGCTGTGGTAAGGACCCCGTCCTGTGCTTCCCCTTTCAACACGTCTGATTCAACTCTGTGGTTATTTTACTGATGTAAGAACTTTGCAGGATATAACAAGGCCATTTAGAAGTATTTCTGGTAAACACACTGTGGCTATTCAGTATAATTTGAAAAGGAATTGTATGATTTAGGCATCTTTCATTTGCAGAGATTGGAATTAAAGATTTGCACAGCTGTAGATCCATCAAGTGTTTGCTAGGCTACAAGCTACTTATGGTTTAAATGAACCTCTAGTCAAGCTAACCTTAATCAAAATATCTTTTGTGTTTTTAACGGAGGAAGAAGGTCATACAGGTCTGGAACATCAATTTTTATTTTTATTTTTTGCGTTAACTGTTCTTTTAATAAAGAGCATTTTTGAATATCATCTCGTTTTGTTGTTAAGGTGCATTTTACACTGCTGTTGGTAATTATATTAGTCGTTAAGATGAGTCACATCCCTCCAATGACAGATTTACAGTAGAGTTTCTGTTGCTTTCCTTTCCCTGCATTGCAAACATTTCCTTCACACATGTGCCGGTGCTTGATGAAGGAGCAAGCAGTCACATAGACCGGATTAATCCCTCCAAAACAACATTGTTTATTTCTTCCTCTTCCTGCCTTCTCTCTGCCCTGTGCCACACTACTCTGCATTATTATTCTTGCTAAATGCGTCTCACGCTCATGATTCAGGTCTGCTTCCTGGAGAAGGGTCTGTTCCTGTGAAAACCACGCATGCTAGAATGACTGTACAGATGCATGAATCAGTAATTGCACAACAGAGACCAAACAGACAAACATGTCAGAACACATGCACAATCACATGATACACACCTAGTGAAGCACTGTTTTTATTTGTGCATGGTCTTTTGGTGTAAATGACCCGCAAAGCATCTGAATGAAAGTAGCATCTATAAGTAGCAATAGTTTTGACAACAGTAGAAAGAGACAGAGCAGTGTAAAGATGTGATGATAAATGCACTGAGCTCAGTTTTGACCTCATCTTCAAAAGAGCAATTTTTGTTTACATGTCTTTCACAAAAGTGGACCTGGGCTTTGGTAATAGCTCCAATGAGATCACTCTCATTGCTATGCCTGGCTTTTATCTTCTGCGTTCAGAGTCTGACCTGCAGTAGCTTCTAATCAGGATGTCGGCACTCGCTGAGAATTTTTTGCAGAGGCCAAAGCAGCCAGCATATTGAAATATGTCGGCGAGTTTAGAAAGGTCTCGGCTGCTTCAAATAAGTTCAGATAAGATACCCGTCACAGAACCATCCACCAGATAAAATGCAATTTGCAGTTAGCCAGTTGGTAAAGTACGCGTTAGAGCCTAAAATCTTTGCTGCAGTGAATCGTAATGAAATACAACAGCAAAAACGGGATTGGATTTAATTTAGTTTAGTTTAATCTATTATCACTACTGTTGATGACCTCTGACCTGAAAGCAGCAGTTTTCTGTTTAGTGATGTGACTCTGTGTAGCTTCTTGTAATCTTTGTAGTTTGCAAATAATTTTAAATTGGCCTCTCTTTTGGTTTGACAAATATTTCACATATGAAAAGTAATTAAAAAGCTCAGCATTAAATTCTGAAACTGTCAGCAAAATCTTATCTTAAATGAAGTACCACACAGAGAGTTTAGAGACGGTCTCTGCTTGTTTAAAAATTCAACGGCAACTGGTTGTTTGAATTAACTTATGTTTTGTGTATTTGTGGAGCGGAGAAGAGTATCTTAATCTAGCATTTGCCATCTTGTCATAGCCCAGTCTTAAATAGCCTTTGTGTCCACATAGCTGTAAAACAAACAAACAAACAAACAAACAAACAAACAAACAAAAAACACTTTTAACCTGGAAATTGATAAAAAGATACTGTAATAGGATGCCTCAGTCGCAGCCATTTTAATGATGCACAGAACATTCTCTGGTGAAAAACTCCATTTAAGCTTGAAAAAAATTAAGCATGGTAAAATATTCATTATATAATGGAACATGAACGTGTCTGACCACATGTAAAGCCACAATACCAACTTGTGTTACCTATATAGACTACAGGGTTTTTTCATTTCCTAAAAGGAGCAGTTTTGTACATACAAGATTTCTGTCCAACAGTGATGTACTGTTTGTAACCTGTTTGTCTAGCTCATGTTTAAAATCATGTTTAAGATATATGTTTAAAGTTATTAAGAAAGTATTTTTTTTAAAGCAGATACAGACTATAGTGTTTTCCATGTGAGCAGGCTGTTACTAATAGGTATCTTTTTTTGGTAATGCAGGGAATTACATTGCTTCCCTGGTTTGGGTTAGTCCTCCAATTATTATTATAAGTTCACTGATTACTCCATGGTATATCTGCCTGAAATATAGCTGATGATTTATTTAAAGAGATCCTTTTGTTTTCTAATTTATTTCAGTTTTTCATCTTAGATTTCTTAATGCATCTTATCAGTATAACAATATAAAAATGTCCATCTTTTTGTTTTGTCCATGGGGCGGCAATGGCTCAGTGGTTCATGTAGGTTGTCTGCAAACCGGAAGGTTGGTGGTTCAATCCCCAGCTCCACCTGACCAAGTGTCGAGGTGTCCTTGAGCAAGACACCTAACCCCAGCTGCTCCCGATGAGCTGGATGGCGCCTTGCATGGCTGACATGTCGCTGTCGGTGTATGAATGAGTCTGTGAATGTGAGGCAACTTGTAAAGCGCTTTGGAGGGCCATTGGTCTGTTGAAAGCACTATATAAATGCAGTCCATTTACCATTTTGCTTTAACAACAGCAGCACTTGAGTTTCACCAGTTTGTGCCAAACTTGGGCCCAATTGCGTATTTTCCCACCCAAAGCAACACTGCAATGCAGATACACACTTTTGCTGATTACAAAATCTGTATTACCAGTGCTCTGAATTGGATTTTACATCATAATATATAGCTGCTAGTTATGTCAAGACCAACAGGAAGAGACAAACAACCCCTTCCCTTTACTTTTAAAGAGTCAGATCCCTCATGATTAAGGGTGGACTGGCCTGGCTGGTTCATCAATAAAGAAAAAGTGTCAGATTAAGTGACATTGTTGGCTGACAAAAGGGGGGACTAATGCAATCTCTTTTTGCTTATAAGAAACCAAAACTGACGTGAAGGAGATGGGCTCACGATATCAAGCAAAAGACATGAAGATAAAGGGGAGTGGGAGAAGCTAAAAGGAAAAAAGTGAACAGTTACATCAGGTTACCTTTGCCGCCTCTCTCAGTATGCATAGCATGTAACCTATAGCACTATAGTAAAATCCCAGGTTCAAGCGTCCACTGCTATTTATCATGAACATTCCATTCATTCATAAAGAGACAGCAGTGATACTACAATGTTTATTTGAGAGATATTAAGTAAATAGAGTAAATGAAGTAGCCTATAAGGCGATTGCGCCAATTAACAACACATGCACACACACACACACACACACACGCACACACAGACAAACATATGAATACGCAAATTTAAGAATTCTGTTGTTTCAAGTTTTCTAGATTCTAGGTTTATGATTATCATTGTCATATACATTTTGCATTCTTGTAGATTTCAAGTATTTTAGTTCAGACAATAATAAATTTCAATCCTCTGTTGAAAAAAATAAATAAGAAACCATCACATAATTTGTAGTGGCTTTACTGGTTATAATGAAAATGTTATTGGTTTCAATGGAACCTGTAATTAGTCCCTTCAGGATTTCATAGAATTGTTTTCTGATTTTTGCAGCCCAAACGACAAAACTTGCTGAATATATTGTGATATTTGCAGCATTTCTTATTATTTTGCATCGAAAATATACCACAGACAACATTCTTCTAACACTGTTATGACTTTTCTGACTTGGAAAACCACTGTAGGGCTCCAGACTAATGTTTGAGGACACCAGCACTAGTGCCATTAAGTTCTACAGAAGGTGGCACCAACACCTGACAGTAAAGCACTCACCCTAATCACACATCTCGGAGACATCCATTTAATGTCTGCATTTAAATATGCAAGATGTATTTTTAAGAGTGCTTCTTCCTCTGCAGTACGTTTCTAAAGATGTTTCCTGTCAGATGTCAAATAGACATTTATTAGAATGCATTTAAAACTGTTTTCTGCTAAAACCGTTTATCAGAGTACACAGCAGATGATTCCCAGATTTTTTGCAGATGTCTTACAGATGTAATATATTACATCTGATAAAATGTATTTTTATTACTGTCATTCGTAATGTCTAAAAATAATTTAATAAATAAGAACTTATATATATTACATCTGATAAAATGTACTTTTATTACTGCCATTCATAATGTCTAAATATAATTAAATATAAAACTATATATATTAGGGAGAGGAAATGGCTGTACTTTTTAAAGTTTTGGAATGAAAGTTCTTTTCTACATTATGAAACTTTTAGTTTTATACATGAGGGAAACCTATGGAGGATGAACAAATATAGTCACATTAAAAATATCTTTCAAATTCGGTAATACTTCAAGTTTAGCCCAAGATCAGCCCATGGCTCCAGCCATGATAAACGGTCTGCGCAGCATAGTCCAAACTATAGCTTTCGGTTTGTTTATCCAATATAGCTCTTGTACATCGGTTATGATGAGAATGCAAATCTGTTCATTCCATTTTTGGAACTGAGAAACAACCTTTATTTGACTGAATGTGCATTGCTATGACATCACGGGAAGTGTCTAAGACGAAATTCTGCCAAAAATTTGTGGCAATTACAAAAATTTCCCAGCTTTTGCTTGATTTTGCGATAATTTCAGCGATCACAAAATACTGGAGGGACTGTGTAATGGTGCCTGTTGGTCTCTGGTAATTGGTCAACTTTTATTTATGACTTTTGAATAGAATAGTGTGTATTTGTTGTAATGCAATGTGTTTAAGTGGTTTAAGATAAAAAAAAACATCCACTGGGGACATAATTACTGATTATAATGACTTATACTGTCTTTTTACACATTGTGTTGCGAATTGCGCCACGTAAACATAAAACCACGTCTGCATTCTTGATCGGAGAAACATCAAACAACATGCGCTACTCTACATTCCTCAAAACTCGCGTTTAAATCATCAGTGGCAAATATGAAAACGTACTTACAGACTGTAAGTCAGAAACGACCGTCCTTGCTACTCTCTCAGGAAACCATAAAATGTTTTCCATAAAATTCGCTGCACACATCTGGATGTTTGGGTTGAGCTGTTCCAGAACAGTGTTGTAAATACAACTTAACCACTGATTTCTAATTGTGTCCTCATTTGGAAGGCCAAACAAAGTAGTTTAGTTTTCACAACGAAACATACAGCATCTCCACAGCATTGTGGCAACAATACTACAGCGAGAATCAAAGTCGCGCCTTCTTTCTTTGTGTGAACATCTGTGCGGCATTATGCAAATCTTCCCACATCGTGACGTAGTCATGTGGGAGTGTGTTAGAATGAGCCTTTTTAGGTAGGCATGATTGACTCTTTAACTTTTATAAAGAATATCCCTTTGGATTTGAGACTTTAGTCTTTGTAACTTTAAAGATCTTCTTTATGCTTGAGCTGGTAAAGTGAAAAAGTGAAAGTGAAGTGACATTCGGCCAAGTATGGTGACCCATACTCAGAATTTGTGCTCTGCATTTAACCCATCCGAAGTGCACACACACAGAGCAGTGAACACACACACACACACACTGTGAGCACACACCCGGAGCAGTGGGCAGCCATTTATGCTGCGGCGCCCGGGGAGCAGTTGGGGGTTCAGTGCCTTGCTCAAGGGCACCTAAGTCGTGGTATTGAAGGTGGAGAGAGAACTGTACATGCACTCCCCCCACCCACAATTCCTGCCGGCCCCGGACTCGAACTCACAACCTTTCGATTGGGAGTCCGACTCTCTAACCATTAGGCCACGACTTCCCCACTAACACTCCAAAGAGTAAGGAACATTTTTAATTGCATTATATGACCCCTTTAAAGTCACTAAATCCTAATGTAATATGTCCTCCCCACACGAAACCATTATTTAATGGTTTTAATGTTTAAAAGTTGATTGTAATGTTTTCGATGGTCTTTGTAGTGCAAATCATTCAAATTTCTGTGATGGTTTTTATTGTTTTTGTCAGCAGGGTCACCATGGGTTTTATGTTATTTGCCATAAATGTGATAGGATTGCTGTAATACTGTGAGATAGCAGTGGTGGGCCTATTTGGGAGAAAATCCAGGGCCGATTTTTACTCCCAGTATGTCCCTGCTCATGATCCCCTTCAACAATTAACATTTTGTTCCTAAAAAATCCTTCCTTTGTGTTCGGATCAGTATCACCTTGGTTTTTTGATTGCAGTATCCCAATCCTGCTAAATGGTTTTAAACAGCACGCACATGAGGTCTGACCCAGATCAAAACCAAAGTGATGATCAAAATAATGATGTAATCTAATTTCAGAATCCATTTTCTTTTGAACAACCCATTTCCCTGACCGTCATGCATTCCAGAATAGTTTGAAATGCTTCAGTGGAAGAATAAAATCTGGCCATCAGTGTCACAATGTCTCTACTTTTTGGCACAATTTCTAATTAATTTAACTTTCATTTACTCTCATTTACTCAAAAATGGAAAATGATTTTGAGATTCTGTGTAAAGTTTCATAACTTCCTGTCTTGTCATGTACCATGTATCATGATTTTACCCTGTGTTCTTTCAGCACTCTTCACACTCTCAACCATAAAATGAGCCTGTCTGTCTGCTCTTCAAAAGATATTGTGGGATCGTGCTGTCATTTCATTAACTTGAACAGTCCCTTAGCAGAGGATGAGTTGAAATACGTGCTATGTGACAGCAGTATTGGATGTAACAAAACAATTCCTATTATGTCTCTTGTTTACTTTTGGTGCTATTGTGTTGATTGTCTGGGCAGCTCTGGGCATCTGCATTCTGGCAGTCACCAAATCTAATTTATTTTCGAGTCATTAGCACTTCTTAGTATGAAGCCCAGCTGTAGCATCTGCTGTATCACTGTGGCAGGATCTACAGGGACCTGTGCGATCACAGTCCTCATAGTGTGCATTCTCTCTTTATCTCTGCATGCTTATTTTGCAACCTCTCTGCCTCCATTCTGTCTCTTACAATGCTTTTCTCTTTCTTATCTTCCTGTTGCGCTCCCATTCTGTCTCATTTCACTAAGGAAGCCCATGCAGATGCACTGATGCTGTGGTTGTCTGCACAGTAAGTGGGATTCTGGAGATGTGCTGTTTTATCTGCATTCGCTGAGAACCACTGAGAATAAATGAAACAATTTCCTGCTCATATCCCTCACAGCATTTATAATGTCATCAATCAGCAAACCTGGAGATGTGGCTCAAATTAAAAATGGTTCTTTCTTGCACAGATTTATAGAAGAGTAATCAATCGTGATTCTGGGGTGCTGGTCTACTAACCAAGGGATTAAAAATAATCTAGCCTATAAAATAAATTTCTTTGCTGTCGGTAGCCTATGGGCTACTCCGTTTCTTCCTCTCTGTTGAATATGCAGCAGGTAGGGGAGGAGCTAGCACAGTCAACCACAAGAGCGCAAGTTAACAACTGAGACAGTCAGCTAGCAGGAAATAAAAAATTAAAGAAAAATGAAGCAAACGAGACTTCAGTGGGTAAGAATTCAGTTTTTTTTATCCTTAAAGTCTGAAGATCATCATCTGGCTGGCTTTCACTGTAGGTCTATTTGTTTAACTAGATAGTTATTACTACCATAGGCTAACGTTATACGTTGGCACTTGTACTGGCATCTTCTAGTACCGAATCTCCTCCGGATGAAAACACAGGAGAAGAAGCTGAAACAAGTGATAGAAGATTGCTCACTCACTCAAATATAAAATAACGTGATCATCATCAGACATTAAACAGTGTGTAAATCAAAAACCCGCTTAATCTTACCAAAGGGGGGCCACCTGTCCCACATTTTGCGGGAAGCTTTCAAATTTTAAGCTTTTGATTTGAAATGTGAAGCTTTGTTGTCCCACATCACGCAAGTCATAAGCAGTGTGCCGCATTTTAATTTTGTCTGCATCATTTTATTTAATCGTCCTTTAAATTACAATTCTAAATCATCATTCTAAAATTTATAAGAAAGCACTGAACATGTGCAGCACAGCCATTATAATTGGTTCTAGGCTAGCTAGAGCTCTTAGCTCTTCGTGGAGAGGGTGTTTTCTCTGATGATGACTGCTGCATGACCATAGACTGTAAAAAGAAATAGTGCATGACAGAGACAAGGAACCATGCAACTGTGGACCTTATAAAAAGTGATCCCTGTATTTACATAAAATGGTCTGGGCTAAGCCCCGGATGTCCTTCAATGCTGGAAACGCCCCTGCTACTAACCTTTATCTTAACATTCAGGCCACAAACCAAATACAAAAGAAATTCTGAGATTTATATTCATTTTTACCCAGACTGTTTT
This sequence comes from Carassius carassius, assembly GCF_963082965.1. Taxonomy (NCBI): domain Eukaryota; kingdom Metazoa; phylum Chordata; class Actinopteri; order Cypriniformes; family Cyprinidae; genus Carassius; species Carassius carassius. The sequence goes on along the minus strand of NC_081777.1, from coordinate 17,930,518 downwards.
GCTGAGCATCATTTGAGGTCAGTAAGATTTTTTTTTAATCAAAAAATCTTGTAATCAGTGAGAGCACAGTTAGTCAAAAGTGACAGTGAAGTCATTTATAATTCTACCAAAGATTTCTTATTTTAAAAAAAAATGGTGTTTTAAACGTATTATTCATCAAAGAATCCTGAAAATTTTTAAGCAGAACAACTGTTTGACCCCTTACAGACCTTACAGACCCCAAACTTTTGAACAATAGTGTACTTCGAACGAAAATTTCACTGGATGAAAGTAATAGCTATTTGGACTGTGCGTTCATTTTTCAGATTCAGTGCTGATTCACAAGCTCTCTATTCAGTTCTGCTTTCGAATCCATTTTGAATATTTCAGTTATAATGTCCCTTTTACTCGGAGAATGTACACTTTTACTTTAGAGAAAATCCACCACATTTACTATTACTCTTCAAAATATTGTGTAAAATACAGTGATTCCAGTAGGAGTCTTCACGTAGGAGTTTCACGTTTAACTACTTTGTGAATTGTGCTTCATACATCTTTCTTTACTCTGAAAATTTTGCTTGAGTTTCAATAATGTGCATTGCACTTAATGCGCTAAAGTATCCAAGCACAGCATTTCAAACTAGTAACCCATCTTTTTAAACTATTCATTAAGAATTATTTGTTTTGTATAAATCATATTGCACTAGCAATTCTGTATGTTTTTGATTTACAAAAAAGATCCACAACTCATAAGAAGGCTGCTCTAGTTTGATTCCTGCATTTTTATATTAATTTGTTCTTTTAAAATGAATAGTTAAAATCAAATTAGTTACTTGGTTCTAAACTAAAAGATTTCCTTAGAAACCAAAATGCTCCTAAGAGCAATAAATGCTCTTTTCTTTTCTTTTTTTCAACTGTTTTAAGCAGCCATATGGGCACCCGTGATATGCTTCTAACGATAGAACAGTCTCACCTCCCAAAAAGGTGATTAAACAATTGTGTTTGCCAACACGTTGAGTTCCTTGTAGTGTTGCCATCTTTGTTTAACAGCAATGAAGAAGTAGGTGGATGTATTGAATGACAGCCATAAACCTGAATATGTGTGAATCTGTGGAACTCATGAGAGACACAGTGTGGGTGGCAGCATTTGCTAATTTGCTAATGACAGGTTTCTTCACTTAAATAAAAGATGTCTTCATGATTCGCCCCACACAACTGTGGACAACCGGCCATGCACCAATTCGCCAGGCTTCTGAATGAATGGAAGTTTCTGTCAGAATTGTCACTACCTGTTTTTATTATTCTGAGCGTAGTGTTTGTCCCTTGTGTCTTTCTCTTTCTCTTTTCCTCACTTCCTCTTTTTCTCTCTCAGATCAGTCAGATGCTGGGGAACGAGATCAAGTTTGCGGTTCGAGAGCCCGTGGGACTGAGGTGAGACAACATCCCTGTGCTGTTCTGCCACGCTCTACACCGCAGTGCTCGGGGGAGCTTGCTCATATAAACCTCATTTATTACGTTCTGCCTTGGGTCTCCAATGCAGAAAATAGCAGGCCTTTAATTAAAGCACAGCTATTTTGACAGGCCACAGATGAACCAGCTGAACCCTCGCCTCGATAATTGTATAAATTCAGCCGCTGTTTAAGTTATGCATATCATCTTGTCTGTTTCTAGATACTAAAGCAAATGGTTTATGTAAGAAGAATCCCCTGCGATATTATTAGCATCTAGTTTATGTGCATTACCTGAGTTACTTGTTTAGTCTCTATAGCTCAATTAGAATTTTACTGCATTCAAGAACATATCACATTTCTAGAATATATACAGTGGGGTCCAAAAATCTAAAACCACTATTAAATGCATTTTAAAATGTTAAATTACACCACTGTCCAAGAGTTTGAAGTAGGTAATATTTCTATAGTGTTTTTGAAAGAAGTATCTTCTGCTCACATAGGCTGGTGATCAAAACTTATGTAAAAACATATTGTGAAATATTATTACAAAAGAACTGTTTTCTATTTGAATATATTTTAAAATGTCATCCATTTCTGTAATGGCAAATTAAAATTTTCAGCATCCATTACTCCAGTCTTCAGTGTCACATGATCCTTCAGAAATCATTCTAATATGCTGATTTAGTCTTCAAGAAATATAATTGTTCTTATTGTTGGAAACAGTTGTGAAGCATATTTATTGGACTGTCCTGCTTTTAATACAGGTAGATGGCATTTCTATTTAATAAACTCACTTTGTTTAGTAAGATTTTACCAGAAAGCGATTTATTTTTTTATTTTTGTCATACATAAATGATAAAATATTATCCTAACTGCTGTGTTTTTATTTTTGTTAAGTTTTTTATTTTACTGTGTTTATTGTACCCATGAAAATAGCATTAGTTGCTGACATGATGGCTTTAAAAACTATACTATTACAGCTGCTACTAGAAACAGTTTAATATATTTATAGAAACCGTGATTAGTTTTTTAACGATGCATTGATAAATAGAAAGTTCAAAAGAACAGCATTTATTTGAAATATAATTTTTTGTAATATTATAAATGTCTAACTTTTGATCAATTCAATAGATCCTTGCTGAATAAAAGTATGTATTTTTATCGACCACTAATTTTTGGAAGATGGTGTGTATGTTATCTGCAATCAGCATAACAATTAGAGTCAAAATGAACATGGATTTGAGAATGCCTTAGTATGTGGTTTGTCGACAGCAGCTCTGAATAAAACCTGCTTTTTATGTTCTCCAGCATGATTTGAGATGATCCAAAGATGTCCCAAATCAACCTATCTGATTAGTGATCTAAAATTGGTCAGAATCTAAGATATCTCTTATTCATTTTACATTCAGGTGTTTCTTTAAGCAGGTTTAAATGCAATCCCAGATAATTGACCTCAGACCTTTACTAGATCTCATTGCTTAACTGCCTTTGGTGCTTTAAAATAGAAGATTAACAACCAGAGTTTGCCGTCTTTTCTAACTGACTCTGATGTTTTTCCTTTCTCGAGATTGTGGATCCTCTTCTCCGCTGTGGTTTTCACAGTCATGGCCCTTATGGTAAGTTTCAATACTTTAAGATTCATACAGTATCATAATCTTTATCTTTAGTATCATAATGAGTCTATCAGTAATTGATTTGAAATGTGTGATTTATAGGCTCTAGCCTTCCCTAACCAGCTGTATGAAGTTGTATTTGATCAAGAACAAACAGCCACCAGCATCTCTATACGTCTCTATGGTGGGGCCATTCTCAGTAAGTCATATTCATTTCATTCTGTGTTTTAATAATGCAATGTAACATAATGATCTCTCACACTCTTAATTAGAGGTTGTCATGTGGTAAGCGCGTCTATTGATGGGCTGTAAACAGACTCCTCTATGTGTCTTTTTACTCTTCTTCTCAAGGGGCTCTTAAGATGTGTTTTTGTGTTTGTTATGTGAGTTAATGGCCAGTCAGCCAGTGGATTGTGAAGAGAAGCGAGGAGGAAATATTCCCTGAGGGCCGGCACGCTCTCCGCTGCTCATTCATGTAATTGCACATTAAATCGGCCTCTTTCTGGCCCACTGCAGACAACGAATTTGCACAAATTAGTAGTGCAATTATTCCTCTTTATACCTGCTCCCTTTTCAAATCTTGCCCATCAGAAATTAAATAGATGAGATGTTTGTTTTTTTTTAATATATATATATATATATATATATATATATATATATTCCTCATTTAATTCTCCTGGTAATTAAATCTGTCAGCACGTGTCAGCCGCTGTTCTCTGGTGTCTCCAGGTGAACATTTTATGTCTCAACCCCCTTGGTGATAAGTTACCTTTAAATAAGTGTAGTTCACTGGAACAGTGAACATTTGTGTCATCTCACTCAACATTTTCTCTTTTTATTTATAATTTCTAAAATCCACTACATTTATTGTATTCATTGGTTTAAACTTAGAAAATGAACTGAACTGATTTGAAATTACTTGTAGGGAAAAATATAGTATTTAAAGCCTTCTAAAGAGTAATTTGTCTTTAATATATATAACCTACAATCCTGACCGTTTGTATACTTGAAGCATGTCAGTAAATGTTGAGGCACATTGTAATGTTTAGCTTAGATGTTCTTGTTTACTTGCTCTACTGTTCAAAAGTTTGGGGTCAAAAGTCTGTTATTCTTACCAAGGCTGCATTTATTTGATCAGAAAGTTTTATATGTTAATATATTTTCAAATGTAATTTATTCCTCATGGCAAAGCTGAATTTCAGCAGCCATTACTTCAGTCTTTAGTGTGACATGATCCTTCAGAATGCATGAAGCACCGCTTAAGACATATTTCTTCTCATTATCAATGTTGAAAACAGTCGTGCTGCTTAATATTTATTTGGAAAGCGTAATACTTTTTTGTTTTTTCTGGATTCTTTGATGAATATAAACTTCAATAGAATCTTTTGCAACATTATAAATGTCTTGACTGTCACTTTTGATCAGTTTCATACAAAAGAAGTCAACAAGATCTTACTGACCCTAAACTTTTGAATAATAGTGTACATGTACTTCCTCATTTATTTGCTTTCTTTTTGACAGGTCTTTCTCTGATCATGTGGAATGGCTTGTACACTAATGAGAAGGTTATCATCCAGTGGACGTTACTTAGTGAGGCCTGCTACTTTGCCATCCAGTTTTTAGGTTTGTATCAGTGAGAGTCTAGAGTCTAATGCACGCAGTGTCTTGTCATCTCTAGATGGGCCGTGTACTATCATGATGCCACTGCCCTCTAGTGGTTACGGTCTATAAACAGATCCATTCAAGTATATACATGTACATTGTAACATACATTGTCTGGCTTATTGCACATATGCAATTGGTTAAAACATTTTAAAGAAGTAAAATTTACTTCTAATTATTATAACATATTATTGTAAGTAATAAGTATAGGTTATTTCAAATCAATTTACTGTATTTTGATTAAATAAATGCAGCTTTGGTAAGCAAAAAACACATCTTTTAAAACATTACAACCTGAAAAGCCCCATTCACACCAAAACCGATAACTATAAGGATAAAGATATTACAGTCTGTTTATTCTAAGCACGGGCCTAAAATCTAATTAGTCATTGTGATATTTAGAATACATTTTACCATGTGTTTCCTCAAAACTGTCCCGTATATCTTCGCTTCACTATGTTGCAGTGACCTCCGTCACCCTGGTGGAACTGGACTCTTTACCAAATGCTGCCATCCTCCTCCTCCTCAGTCGCATATTCTTCCTCACTGTCACACTGTCCTACTACTACCATCTGGGACGCCGGCCCAGGAAGATCTGAGAGCCCCTCAAGCAGCGTTCTGACACACTTGGTGCTTGGGGAGTTGAGTGACGGACCACTGGGCTGGAGTTTCCATCAGAAGCGTTGAACCACAACATCAACCTGTTCACCTGGCGTTGAGTCTTACCGCAAGGCCGATGCCAACCCCAAAGCCTTTATTTTAATTCCAGCTTACATACAACACAGGGGTTTGCCTTTAGTGTGAGCAACTCCATCTCTTTCTGTTTGTTTTTTTCTTCTTCTTGGGAAACACTCACAATATGGTCAAATGAATTGAATTTTTCTTTCAGATAGTGCAGTCACAGTGTAGCCCTCCTCATTCACCGTTTATCGTGTAAAGTATTGCACTCCGTAGCCAAGCTTGGACTGCTGGCATAATTGTCTGTAGCTAAGGTATCAACAAAACTGTAAATCATTCATGTAATAATGCCAGTGAGCGCCTAGTCATGTGACGTGCGTGGAGGTGGCTAGCAAACACTAGATTGTGTGTTTTTACATGCAGTTATTCAGTATTTGAGCAGTAAAAACATTGTTCCTGATTGGTGTATTTTGTATCACTGCTATATTACTAAACTAGGAACAACCTGCTCTACGTCGAATGATGGAAATGGTTAAGAAAAGCATAATTGTACTTTATTGATGACTGATGCAACAGGTTCATTTGTTCAGTTAGTTGGTGCATGGACTGTTTCAGGAACTTCAGTAAATGGGTTTGAACTAATCATTTATATTATAGATAACAACTCTATCCATTTTTTTCTTAGTGTCAAGTTTGTTTCATTAAAATGTCAGAAACACCTTTTTTTGTCTAGTAATGCCACAGAACATGGTTGTGTAGCACAATGACATGTTTCATTCATTTTAACAAGCAATGTAGCAGTATTTTCCCGCACTGTTTTCCCCCCTAATATTGCCTTTTAATGCTAAACTGCACAGGCATTCCTCATGTCAGCACACTGCCAGGTGTTTTTATTCTTCAAATGATCTGTATATATTTTTCTGTTGATTATGCTTATTTATTGGCCTGCCCAAAAGTTTTTGCATTAGGTAATTTAGATTTTTTAATTTTTTTTTATTTCTTTTTTTTTTTTAGGTTTGTGGTATAACTTGCATGCTTGTTGTCTGAGTTTTTCAGTCCAGAAATGATCTTGTATATTGTACAAATTGCAAAATCAAAATGAGCTGTGTGTGTGTAGTTACACTTTTCCTGCCTTTTGTGGATTTGCAATTATTTTAGACCGTGTCCATTAGTACAACAGTGACAACTCCCATTAAAAGCATAATAGAATTGAAAAAACTTTATAACGGTAGAATAACTTGGATTTTAGATATTGGAAGAAAAAAATCTCGATTGGCTATATGGAAGTAAGGAATATGTTTAGCAAGAACTTATACGGTAAATATCTGTTGTTAAATGTTTCATATTGAGGCTACAGTGCTGTTGGTTGTTTTCATATGTGATAGAAAAAAGTTTGTGTTTATGTACAATATGAGGACAAAAGTAGCAGTTACTTGCAGGGTTTAATTAGGTTTGCATTTAACTCAGTTACCCAATTCCAAAGCTCTGCTATACATGGCTCAAAAGAGGTCATGAAGTTCCAAGGACCAGCTCTGGTAGAGGCTCATGTTTCTTTTACAAATCCGGTTTGATTTCATCTCTTTCTGTAGTCTTAAATCCGAACAGCTCATAGTTCAAATCCCAGTACAACCCTTTCCTCTCGCCGTCCTGTAGATATTTTTTCTTTGACAGAACCAAATCAGTCCTAGTTATTCATTATAGACATGGCTGTTACTGTATGTTCTGTTCCTCTCATTAAAAAGCGAGCTCTCATCCCTCTTAACACTCGCTCAGTTAAATATGATGATGGCAAATGCCAAACATGAATCATTTGTTATTCACGTCTCCTGATGAGAATTGTGTTGCCATGCGATTAGAAATAATATCCTTTTAGCTGCTAGTGGCTTCAGTTGTCTGCCAATGGTATACATAATGCCTCTGAAGGGATGTTAATGTACTTTTTAAATGTGTGTGTGAATATTTTATTGAAAGATGTTATTGTTATGGACTTGCATCGTTATCTTTTTGGAATAAAGAAAATGTACAATTATTGCAACTGCCATTCACTTTCTTTTTTTTATTTTTAGATAATATATGCTTTAATAATGAGCTTAACCTCCCTCCAGCTTTAGATTTTGTCAGCATATACAACAGTAGAAATCGAAACTGGCCTGGAGCTATTGAATTAAACAGTATGACCTTGGAACATTGTAACATATTAAAGGCACACTTGTATTAGTACTTAATTAGTACTTAGTACTAAAAACAGCTGGTTTTAGCTGGACATCCAGCAGCTGGTCAACAGGCTGGTTTTGGCCACTCCTCAGCTGGTCAGGCTGGGAGACCAGCTAAAATCAGCTACTTCCAATTTAAACCAACTAAGATCAGCCAATCAGCTTAGGCTTTTTTTTTTTCAGCAGACAATTAGATGTATTAATTGCCGTTTCAAATTTTCAGAAAGTGCAGCTCCAGAAACTTTAAATATTTTATATTTGATAATAGTTCTAATGCCTTGAGTTTTCGTTTAATCTTTAGCCAAGTTTTTGCTCTTTTTGAACGAATAATCCTGCTCAAGTCGATCGCACAATTTATGAATAATAATAATAATAAACATTTTCGCATTTGACCAGTGGATGGCAGGATTGTCAAAACAATACATGACTCCACCATTGATTGTTTGCATTGATCAGGTCCAGCTCTTATATAGTGATAGAAATTACATTAATGTTGTATGTGAAATACAAATTTTGGGACACTTTTATTGAAAATGTGTTCGGTATTAACACTTCACATGTTGGAAAAAAAAGACTAACCCTATAACCAGGGGCGTAGTTTATGGGGGGGATGGGGGGGAGGTAACCCCCCCCCCCCCCAATATTCAAATCCATCAGTTACAACCCCCCCAATATTTCAACATGAAAATCACAGTAGATCAAATGAAAAATATATGAAAAAATAGAATTCATTTATTTTGTAAAAATAATTTAGCTCCTAATCAAATATGAGTATGTCATAATAAATCAAAATACTCCCCCTCCATTGAACCGATTGGTAACGCCCAACCAATGAGTCGCACTTTCACCAAAATAAGCGAGTGGAATGGGAGGAGTTTGGAAGGAGTTTGAATGGGAGAGCACACGGTTAATGTTAGCGCCAAAAATGAAGAGAAGCGCTGCACAGCGGACTATATTTAACTGCTGGTCAGAGAGGGATGCAAAAATAAATAAATAAATAAAGCATGTACTGAGAATGAGGTATGAGAATATTGTGTAATAGTTAGTTCACACCACTCCATTGCAATTTATTTAGCTATAACTAACTATAAGTTACCAAAGCAGCTGCCTGTTTTGCTAATATATTTTTCAATAGTGTCTATAATTATCAACGACAAAAGTATTCCCATCGGTGTTTATTTTCTTACTAAATTAATCTGACTTTTGAACGAATTGGATGAATTAACGATTTAAGTGGCTAACTCATTAAAACAGTGAAACACTGCCGCCTACTGGCGGTTTCAATACTTAATTTCTTTCTTTTGATAATCTCTACTATGTTAGAATTTTATGAATGATGATTATACACAAATTTCATAACGTTATGAAGTTTATAATCTCTTAACATGTTTTTATAACAGATTCGATGTAAATAAAGCTGCAGGGTAGAAAAGTCAGCAGAGGGAGAGGAGGAGCAGGTGATCAGGTAAAGAAGATGCCATTGATTAATCAATAAAATAAAATAGGAAACAGTATAGAAAAACAGCAGCTTTGTAAAATTAGGCTATACATTAATGCCTTTAATGTTTTAAAGATGTGTTTCCCTTTAAAAAAATTAAAATGCATTAAGGTGGAATGTAAAAATCTTAAAATAAATGTCTAAATGTTGTCTCTTTCATATTTGTATATGTTGAATTTGTAATCAGTTAAAGCATGTTGCCAGATAGATAGATAGATAGATAGATAGATAGAAATAAATTATCCAATAACAATACACATAAAAAATTAAAAAAAATAAAATAAAATAACGGGCAGCATACAACGTTCAACCCCCCCAATGTTCAAACCAAATCTACGCCCTTGCCTATAACCCAAGAGGCTCAGACAGGTGTAGGCTATAATTGAAAATGAGCTCGTGCACAGCTATTCTAAAAACACTTTTATGCCTGGATCTAAAACTGAAACTTATTATAGAGTTGCATAACTTTAATGTTCATCTTGCAGATTAAGCCCATGTGTGTGTGTGTGTGTGTGTGTGTGTGTGTGTGTTTGTGTCTGATACATAAAATTATGCTTTTTATTACCATATTTCCGTTCCATAAAGCTATAAAACACAAAATCCAATACATGGTTTAGGATGTGGTACAATGACTTTCTTCGGAAAATTAAGACAATAAAAAGGGAGGAAACATGGCATTTTCCCCCTTCTGTCATAAAAATATGTAATTTAACTGACAGACCCATCCTGAAAACAATCTTTGAAGGATATCCTTTTAATGTATAAATTATTTTACAGCAGGGACAATAACTAGCGGTTATGGCAGTGGTCTGAGTTTGGCAGAAACTCTAGTCACCATGTTAACTGTGTTCAGCCCAGACTGTGTGGGTTCAGCCGGGCGGGGCAGTAAAGGGTTAAAGAAGGTGCTTCTGCTGCTCCTCTAGTCTATTTGTTCAGTCTTTCTAGCACGACAACGAACTCACTGACAGCAGCTCAACGGGATCTTCCTTACGACTCGACACAAAAGAGGTACATTTTCACTTGTATCTAAAATGTTAGTACGTTACAGAAGCTATTAAAAGTTATTTACCTGTCTGCTGGCCTGAATTAACGTTAGTGGCAGTAAACTAATCTAAACTTACTAGTAAACGAGGTCTTGAGTAGCTTTGTATCGCGTTTTCTACAATAGTAAACTAGTTATTTTGTATTTTAAGTGTGTTTTTGTTCTTTATATATAGTTTAAAATGTTCGCTGATGTGGCACTGGCAGCTGGTGCCGTTCCTGTGAACAATCACAAAAAGCTGAATTTGACGCGAGTTAACCCTTCTCCGGTCAATGCATTGCAGCTGTGGTTTAGCTAGTTTTAATGTTGATTAGGCTTGTGTAGAAACTTGGAAGCCCGTGTTGATCAACAAGGTTGTCTGTGTTGAAAGACGTGAGCAGCGGGAGTGGCTCGTGGCTTTTAAAAAGCAGCATTGTAAATGTTAATAGTCGCGTGGAGTGTAGGCGCAACTCTTTGTATTAGCTTTGAGTGTTCCCACGGTCCTGGGACACCTGTAAATATGAGGGAACTTTAACATTGTGATTTCGATATGTCATGGAATGGAATTCAGTAAAATTATATGGAAAGTCATTTATACAAAGCTGGGTAATATAGTAACTAATTACATGTAATCTGGATTACGTTAAAAGAGTGTTATTTTTCCCAATTTACAGTAAAACTAAAATTGCATCTATAAAATGTAAGTGTTGTACTACAATTTATATATTGATTCAATTTACCAGACACTACGTTTTTTTTTTTTTACACAGGAGTTTCTTATGCTCATCAAGGCTGCATTTATTTGATAAAAAAATACAGGAACAAATGTAATATTGTGAAATATTATGATGTAAAAAAAAATGCATTAAAATCTAATTTAATGAAATTATGATCGATTTAATTTTCAGCATCATTACTCCAGTCTTCAGTGTCACATGATCCTTCAGAAATAATTGTAATAAACTGATTTATTATCAGTGCTGGAAACTGTTGTGCTGCTTTATAATTTTTGGAACCTGTGATACTTTTTTTCAGGATTATTTGATGAATAAAAAGTTAAAAAGAACAGCATTTATTTAAAACAAAAATATTTTATAACTATATACACCATTCAGAAATTTGGGGTCAGTCAATTTTTCTTCTTTTTTTTTTAAAGAAATTACAACTTTTATTCAGCAAGGATGTGTTAAATTGATAAGAAGTAATAGCAAAGATTTATATTGTTAGAAAAGATTTATATTTTGAATAAATACTGTTCTCTTTATTCCTAAAAAATCCTGAAAAAAGTATATATATATATATATATATATATATATATATATATATATATATATATATATATATATATATATATTTGGTAGCCCAACTGTTGCCAACATTGATAATTTTAATAATCAGCATATTTTATACTGGAGTAATGAAATGGAAAAAACAAACAAACAAACAAAAAAAAACCCCAAATGGAAATTCAACTTTGTATCACAGACATTTTAAAGTATATTACAATAAAATCAATTATTGTGTATTGTAGCAAGATTAAATTTTTTCTTTCTGTATTTTTGATCCAATAAATGCAGCCTTGATGAGTAGAAGAGACTTCTTTAAAAAAACATTACAAGTCTTCCTGAGCCCAAACTTTTGAACGGTAGTGTAAATTGAACAAAAACATATTCTTTCTTCATCATTTTGTAGAAACAGTTTTAAATTCATGCTGAATTTTTTGTAGAAAAGGTACATCGCCATCTTGCATCGAAGTGACTTGAACGCACCTTGCATCGTAATTATGGCTTCCCAACTTCCAATGTCCCAGCAAGTCTAGAATGTACCAGTAGCCCTAGCGGTGACAAATCTCAAAACGTAAGGAGATGATATAGTTAAATGTCTCCTGCCATTAAACAGGATGTGTTATAATTCAGGTAAGTAGCTAAAAACATACTGATTTTAGTAAACCTGTTTAGCAAGATTCAAATAGTTGTTCTGCCACGGTACTATACTTGACCTGAACGAAAAACTATTTAGTAAACACATTCTAGGATATTAGGGTCACTGGTCTGCTGTCAGGACTGCACATCTGTCTGTAATGAAAGCACAGATGTGGAAATGGGTCAGAACTGAGTTGGGGCTGAGCAGTGGATGCTTCTTCAGGTCCATAAAAGGTTAAGGGCTGGCAGACCTCCCAGGACGTGTCTCTGACTGGAATGAGCCCACAGAGAGAGAGAGAGAGAGAGAGAGAGGGCCAGGATACAGATGTTCCCCTTATTTTACTCTGACTTTTCCTAGCTGGAAAACTCCTAGGAGCCAGCTAAAAATGGGATGCCACTATGTGTTTAAGAGCTGCTTTGCCAAGACAGGCCTGCAGCGGAAACTTAATAGGCAGCTCTTTTTCCAAAGGAAAATTTCGGTTTGGCTGCTTCCTAAAAAAAAAAAAGATTTAATGTGCAAAAACATTCCTTGTTGTAACTTAGCTTTCATATATCAGTACACACTGCATTTGATGTTTTTTCAATAAACAAATGTTCTGCTTCATATTTAAATAGGTGTTTAAAGCTGACATGAAACGAAAATTCACTATATATCTATTCTCTAAATCCATGTTATAGATTTTATCCAGGAAAAATCAATCTGTGCTAATGTTTCATTTGTAAGTCATTTATTTATTGTTTTTTTTTTTTAACATTTAATCAAAGTCTTTTCTCTGGTGACGTATGCAGGACTCATTTAGGGTGTGTTCAATCTTGTAGGCCGGTTCTTTTGGTACAGATCAAAAAAGAAAATGATAGAGTCCTGGTTCATTTAGCATTCACACTGTAATTTTCAACAACTAACCTAAAGATACGAAACAAAAGGCACAAAGATACATACGGTCACAACCTGTGGCCGGTTGCGTATAAGCTTAGACTAGTCTTACAAGTTAGTCCTCTGATTTTTTTCTTCTTTAAGAGTAGTGATAACTTTTGTAAGTCAGTTACATAAAAAGTAGTTTGGTCTGAAAAATAAGACTCATTACCACTTGGCTAAGAGCTAGTTGGTCAGACTAGTTCTTACGACACAGTCTTAGCAATAGTAGCTAAATTGGTGCAACTGGTCCGTGATTGGGCAGCAATTCTGGAATATATTTTGCAGCCCTTCCAAACATCCAAAACTGTTATGTGCTGGGCTAAATCAGCTCATTGTATGTGTGTACATAAGGTGGTATTGTATTTTTACCAGCTTATAAGTCACAAAGAGCTTATATAATGTGTAAAGGAGTAAAAATAGTGCCAGGAATTCCTCCGTCACACACTGAGATCTTTCCACTTGGTTTGCACCAAGGTTCAGAAGACAGTGTGCATGCTCATTTAAATGAACTGCACTAACAGAGCAATCATTTTAGGGTGTTTTCACACTTTTTTCTGATTGCCTGGCTCTAACCTGAGTTTGATTGATCCCCCGTTCCATTGCACCTTCTGGATTGTGTTTACACAATGTTTTTTGGTTTCTGAACGACACTCTCCAACACATTTACAAACAGAGTATATGTTTCTGTTTTCAAGAGGTACATTTATTTTATTTTATTTTTTAATTTAATGAATTATTAGCTTTTTATCAACCTGCAAACCCACTACAGTTCTTAGTTCTTAAGCCTAGTTTGGGAAACCCTAGTGTTATTATGTAATGTTTAAAGGGGTCATATGATGCTTTTTTTTTAAAGATCATTATTTTGTGTATTTGGTGTAACAGAAAATGTTGACATGCTTTAATGTTCATAAAAAACAATTTATTTTTTCGAATACTGTACATTATTGTAGGTCCTTTATGCCCCGCCTCTCTCAAACACACCGTTTTCTACAAAATCCCTCCTTCCGACAAGCGCAGTCTGCTCTGATTGGCCAGCTGACCCAGTGCATTGCTATTGGCCGGTAGGGCTGGGATTCAATTCGATTTCAATTCTCAAGCTTTTGATTTGATTAGATTCGAATGTATTATTTTTATTATTATTTTTTTAATTACATTCAGTGAATATAGTTTTAATACAAATACTATTGATATTTCGAAAAATATTTACAGTAAGCATCAGATTACAAATTTTGAATTAATAAAAAAATTAAGAACCACAGGCTTGTATTTTAAAACTATTCTTTTTTCTTTTTTTTGTATTGGGTCCTTTTTTGAACAATAATAGGCCCTATAAGATGTTCTTATTTTTTTCTGGTAATCAGATGAAGGCATAAAACATTCATTTAATTTATCCTAATCAAATGTAAATTAAACCCTTTTATTTTTTGGCAAGAGGTTTACTGTTAAAATTAAAAAAGAAAACAAATGTGATTTCTTCTTTTAAAAATAAAGATTTATTAATATGTATTAGCAGTAGTAGCATTAAGTCTTATGACTGCTAAATTGTAATATATTCTGACGTTTCTTAATGTTAAACTATACTTTTATTTTGATGGGTTGCCATGAGGAACTGCTGTGTATGTGATATGACGGTAGTTTTCTCAAATGAAACTGTTAAATGCTAATGAAGTGATTCTCAGAGCGGCTGGAGAGGATATTTGTGTATTCATATCATCATAGTGAGACCGCAGAAGCTTAAAACACAGCGAGCGTCGTCTGCACTTTAGTATGTGTGTACGTTATGTTAGTAAACAAAATCTGCCATTCTATGAATAGAAGGTGGAGAAGCTCATAACAAGAATGTGTTATGGTAGTCTGCAACCTAGTTACCAGTGAAAGTGTGTTCAAGTGTTAAAGCCCTCCACACACACATGAAGAGTATTTCTGTCAGGCAGTGGTTGCGTGTGATGCTTTAGATGGCTTATTTCACTTAATGCAATATGATAAATGTACATGATTTGTCTAAAGTGAAAAAAGTGATTCTTTGTAAACAAGCAATACAATTAAAAGTGCAGCAATACAGAGGGAAAAAACTTTGAGCATACTCTCCAATCCCGGAAATGGTGAGAGGGAAACTTTTTTTTTTAGACAATGGATGCTAACCAACACGAGTTGACAAATATAGCACAGAACATTTAGCCTGATGGTATAGTAGATAATTGTTTCCCCCTGTGATTGTAATGCTTGTGTTGTGGCTGTTGAAGACCCGGCTCTCATTTAGCTATGGCTTGACCTTCCTCTTGGTGGAGGGGTGAGGGGGGAGACTCAATGGGTAACTGGGGCGTGAGACTGACACCCCCCCCCCCCGAAGTGGAGCATTGAAGCTGCCTCAATTATGGTTGCCATAGGAATGCCCTGGGAGTATAAAAGATGTTGGCTGGTGGGAAAATCATAGGGTTATGCAAAAATAGTGTTGGAAGGGGTGAATTATTACCTGGCCCATAATTTGGCTCTTTTTGATCAGTCTAAATTACTAACTCAAGAAGCCTTACTTAGTAATGTTTGGACTTTTTTTATGGATGACATTTGAACTTAATGTAAGGAGGGATAACTTGAAACTCCTCCGTGTTAGGCTTGCTCTAGGCCTTCAACCTAAAGATTTTATGATAATAGCATTTAATGTTTTTATCTTGATGGTTAATTAAAGGCTCTGCCTCCTCCTTTCCCTGAAGACAGCATCAGTAATTTTGCTGCACCTTTTTTTTATGTTTTCTGTCGAGCACGTGTTCCAGACATGTAAATCACTGGCTCTAATACTAGAAACAAACTAATTTATTTATTTTCAGTTTATTTAACAGGGACAAATGCAGTATAACATTGCTACAATTTCATGCAGCCGATGCTCTACATATAGGCTTCTAGCCAAAGGCTAATTTGCAGCCCCAGTCCCTGGTTAGGCTAAAAAAAAAAAACGAAAAACAAATTAAATAAAAATAAAATAGACTACTAAGACTATGTACAAACATCAATGTTCACATATCTGCTTTTGTTTGAACCACTTTTTCAGTTTTGTTTGAAAAATATTCAACTGTGTTTGCATTTTCAATTCAGCTGACAAGCTGTTCCATAACAATGTACCTTGAACTGTAAATGTAGATTGTGCAAATTTAGTTTTTCTCTGTGGTGCTATACAGTTCTGTGTAGTTGCACCTCTTGTAGCGATCCCCTTACTACTCTGTTTTGATATTAATTTGCATATAACGCAAGATTATTTAAACATTTAAAAAACATTTTAATAAGAGATGAATTTATAAAATTTTCAAAACTAAGCAAACTATATTTTTGTAAAATGCTACAGTGATGCCATCTGGTTGGTTTCTTATCCAAAACTTTCAGTGTTTGTTTATATAGGGATCTAACAGGTTTAATAGTCAGTTGAGAAACCTGACTCCAGACAGTCACACTGTAAGATAAGTGTGAAAAAATCATTGCATGCATGTATAACTTGGCTGCTTTCAATGATATATATGGTCTAATCATGTAAAAACAATTCAGATTTGTTTTGATTGTTCTACATAGCTTCTTAAGATGCATATCAAATTTCAAATGAGAGTCTAAAATAACACCTAAATATGTAAAATTATTAACTGTTTCAATTTCCTTTTGATTGATCTTAATTATAAAACCACTCATTGAAAAACACATTGAGACAGTTTTTGTACAATTCAGGGTCAAACAACTGTTCTGTAACCACTGTGACACACCAATCATTTCATTTGTTAATATTTCTGCAGCTAAGCTTGGAGTCTTTGCAGATACATAAATGACTGTGTCATCTGTGTATAACTGACATTTTGTTTGCTTACAACAGTTTGGAAAATCATTAACATATAAGGAAAACAACAATGGTCCCAAAATTGACCCTTGAGGGAGACCCATATTATTATTTCGTAAAGCTGATCTTGAATTATTAATTTTAACACACTGATCTCGGGATTCTAAATATGATCTAAACCAATTCATTGCCTGCTGAGTGAAGTTAAATAAATTTAATTTGTGTAGGAGAATGTCATGATTCACCGTATCAAATGCCTTTTTGAGATCTAAAAACACTGCACCTACTACATTACCTTTATCTAAAGATTCCTTAATAAATTCTGCGAGAAAGCAGTTTGCCATTTCTGTTGAATACTTAGGCCTAAAACCAAACTGTTTAGAATAAAGTAAATCATGTTTTCTAAATAATTGATAAGTTGTTCAGCTACCAATTTTTCCAGAATTCTTGAAATTGCAGGAAGAATAGAAATTGGTCTATAATTCTGAACCTCATCAGCTGATCCTGCTTTGAAAATTGGAGTTACAATACTAGTTTTCCAATTTGAAGGGAATTTATTTTCTCTAATTGATAAATTTATCAGATTTACCAAGGGCTTTATCAAACAAGCACTATATGTTTTTACAAATGCAGTATCCATTCCAAATATATCTTTAGCCCTTGAGTTATTCAGTTGATTAATAATTTGAAGTATCTTATGTTCATCAACCTCAGAAATATGAAAGGATGAGGGTGTGCCATTTATTACATTTTGAGGTAGTTGTATAGTTTTAAAACGCATAGCAAGCTCTTCCACAGACTGAGTAAAATATCTATTAAATTCATTGGCAATTTCAGTGCTATCAGTACTTAATCTACCATTTATTTTCAGCTCCACTAAAGGTTTTCTTTGTGTACCCTCTCTTTTAGAAAGTTTATTTATACACTTCTAAAGAGATGAGCTATTTCCTCCTGATTCTGTAATCAATTGCTCAAAATATGCAGTTTTTGCCTTCCTCATATCACTAATTACTTTATTTCTTAATGATTTAAAATGTATAATATCTGTCTGCATTTTTGTAAGCAATGACTTTTTCAAAGCTATATCTCTCTTTTTCATTAGTTGATAGATATCTGAATTTAACCATGGTAGAGATGCATTTTGTCTACATTTTAGCGGTTGTTTGTATTTTTGAATAGCTTTTTCAATAGTTCTCATCACAGTTTCACTGTTTTTGTCCAATTCACCAATTTGTAATACATCATCACAATTTATGTTTTTCATATCATTTTCAGATTTTAACATTGTACTCTGAAGAATGCCTACTTTTCCTGGTTTAAATATTTGATGAAAATTATTCTGCAAACGTTGCTTTGTTAATTTCCTAACAACCAGGATCATGTTATGGTCAGACAAACCCGTCAAAAGATTATATGTTTTTATTACCCGTTCAGGTTTATTTGTAAATACCAAATCAATAAGAGTTTTACTTGTTTTTGTTATTCTTGTTGGTCCTTTTATTAACTGGTTAAATTTGTGTTTTGCTATAATTGATTTCAGTTTTTGCTTACTATGTTTGTCTGACCAATTTATGTTAAAATCTCCAAATATAACCGTTTCAATACGCCCATTTAAAAACTTCAACATTTCCTCTAAATTATTATAAATCATTATCAAAGTTGGAAACAGTTCTGCTGCTTAATATTTTTTCAGAACATGTGATACTTTTTTTTAGGATACTTTGATGAAAAAAAAGTAAAAAAAAAAAAAAGCTATGTTTTTAAAATATATAAATATTTTGTAATAACAATATACACTACTGGTCAGTAATTTGGGGTCAGTAATTTTTTTTTCTTTCTTTTTAAAAAAAAAATAAAATCAATACTTTTATTCAGCAAGGATGTGTTAAATTGATAAAAAGTGATTAGTAAAGAAAATGTATTTTTAGAATATATATTATTAGAATTTTTTTTTTTTTTTTTTAATAAATGCAGTTCCTTTTAACCTTTTATTCATCAAATATATTAGACAGCAGAACTGTTTCCAACACTCATAATAAATCAGAATATCAGAATGATTTCTAAATGATCATGTGATAGACTGGATGTTACATGTGACACTGAAGGCTGGAGTAATGATGCTAAAATTTAGCTTTGCATCACAGGAATAATTTTTTTTTTAAGTATATTCAAATAGAAAACTATTATTTTAAGTTGTAATAATATTTCACAATATTACTGTTTTTTCTGTATTTTTGATCAAATAAATGCAGGCTTGATGAGCAGAAGAAACTTCTTTCAAAAACATTAAAAATAGTAATGTTTCCAAACTTTTGGTCTGTACTGTATGTATATGTGTGTATATATGTATATGTGTTTGTATGTATATATAATTTTTATTTTTCTGTATTTTTATTTTTTTGCCATGACGTGTATTTGCCACATTAATTGATGTAGGCGTGTGCAGGAAATCCTTGTTTACTTGTGGTATTTAAATCAACCATATTAAAGGGCATTTATTTAATATTTAGTCTGTTATTACTAGAGCCCGACCGATATGGATTTTTGGGGGCCGATGCCGATATTAACTCGAAAAGAGCTGATTTATAAGCCGATATTTTGATTTTGAAAATAATCTGGATATTAGACCCATTTCCTATAAACTGCATTTACACAACATTCAATAGCAAAATATCTGCCTGTTCTTTGTATGTGGGCTGTATAAACCATTTTCCAGAAGGGATTTATGTTAAAAAAAGCCTTAGATTACAGTCTCAATGACTAAACAATTGCACATCAAAAGTATATATTTTTTAATGATCAAAAAACAGTCTGATTTTAAACATTTAACACTTTTACTTTCTTCCAGTTGAAGCTGGTTTTAACAGTCTGTGTGTGTACTGTAAATAAATTATAATACTAAAGTTAAAGTATTTGCAGAAGTAGTCCCACACTTTGCTGCTACAGCATTCACCTTTTCCGCCATCTGTAGGCAGAAAGAGAGACAGAGAAAGAATAAGCATGTGTATTAATAATATCACCATGTATCATTACTCATGTCATCATTAGAATTATAATAATAATAAACAGGGATCTCCTACATAGGCAAAAATTAGAAATATATATATATATATATATATATATATATATATATCTTTTTATTTGTCAAGCAATAGGTATTACCTATTACCTACTTATATTTAACAATATTATTACAACATTTTCCTGTTATGTCTGTAAAGCTGCTTTGAAACAATCTGTAAAAAAGAAAAAAAAAAAAAAAGCGCTAGTTCAGCTCACATTTATTTACATGTCCCCTCTGGTTTAATCATTTCTGACGCACCTACTGTAGTTACTGTAACTACACTATATTTGCTCTCACAGACACATTCACAACGGACCCGTATATCTTCTCCTCTTCTCTTTGTGCAGTTTGAATCAAAACATCGTCATGCGCTGGCGAACGTAAAGTTAGCCTACTGTTACCGGAAGATTACAGAATCAATTCGAAGTTGAATGGTTAATGTTAGTGTCATGAACACACCGCTGTCAATTTTGAGAAGAACCACCTTCAAACAAGTTAATAGCAAGCATTTAAAGGACCTGCTAAAAAGGAAGCTATATTAGCGTTAGAATAACATAACAGTTGTTGTTTTTTCGAGGCACTGTGTACATAACTTCTAGTCATTGACTACACGCGCCCCACTGCCATAGTTACGCGGTCATTATGTGGGAAACACTGCAGATATATTTAGAATAAGTTAAACGCTAACGTTATAGTTTGACCTCTTATTGACGTTCGCGCTCTTCCACTGATAAACATGGTATTATCTATGTGGCTAATCTAAAATAGCAATGCATTAGCGGCTGTAAGTGATCTTACAGAATATTAAGAAGTGATAATGATAGGACCGTTAGCTAGAACTACCACCCCGTTTTTATATAAAGTGTATGAACTAAATCATTTCACATGACGAACGACAGACTCACCGTCAAAACTGTACATCTCCGTGGCTTGGCCAGAGAGGCTTGGCTGATCGCTTTCTTCTTCTTTGTGGATTTCTGGCGCTGTTGCAACTGGGGAGTTGGAGAGCTCCCTCTGGTGGGCAAACCATGCAACACTCATAACATGAGTGAAGCATGAGACTCTGTTTCTCATGTTTCCGATTTAAATGCAATAAGCTCATATCGGCCGATAATATCGGCCGGCCGATATATCGGTCGGGCTCTAGTTATTACACCATGTATGCTACTAATTTCTTTAACAAAGCCAATTGAACTCAAGTGTAATTTGATATTAACTGCTAAAATAGATGTACTACCATTTAAAAGTTTGGGGTCATTAAGGTTTTTCTTTTTTACATGTTTGAAGTGTCTATATTCATTTTTCTTCAAAATTCATATAAGGATATTGAGATCAAACTTTTAGATGGATATTTAAGCACCGACTGTTCAAAATTCAACATTACTTCACTGATCGATTGACTGACAACATACCAACAAAACATTTTAATAATTTTTGTGTATGTTTAACACCATATACATGTGTAAAAAGCATGCTGACGTACTGCAAAGTTCTTTGTCAAATAAATAATAGTCAAAGAACACTTGCTGGGGGAAGTCTATAGTGATTATCCTGGATTAAATTGCTGGTCATGTGATCTATAGTAAGTATCTAACATCAGCAGTGTAAAGCTTGCTTGGGTGTGTTCAGATGCTCCTTTGTGTTGTGCTAAAAAGCCTAGGATAGGACGGATTTTGTCCATTGTATGGAATGGGGCAGCGTGCCATCATTGTATTATGGAGGGGATGTTGTGATTGACCAGAGAATGGGTGACATCTGCACAGTTGAGTCCAGCTGACAGCGACTGTAGAGATTAGTAAAGAACAGTGATGACGGTACTTCAACTTCCAGATGGCAACACTATCTCCTGCAACCCCAACTACACCATCAACACATTCACACACAAGCCAAAGTGTGTGTTTGTTCATGTATTTTTGGCTGTCGTGGCTGAGGGCTGCTGCATTATTATTTTTTTGGATATGACTCGTTGAAACTGTTGAATAGAAAACCAAATCCTCTTGACACCTGATGAAACTTTACTGCCATTTGTACTTCCCCCTTCCATATTTATGCTTGTTTTCTCAGGCTAAACTGCTGAATGTTGAAGAATAAGAGAAAAGTCCAATCCCGTGTCATATACTATTTTTGTCATAGCTGTGAACATGCTTACAGTGGAAAGAGGGGAAATGCATTGGCCGTGTTGTTATTTCTCGGAACTCTCCTTTGTAAATGAATAAAATACAGAAAAAGGCTGCATTCAGCACAGAAAAGTTGAGAATCTGGTTTATAGCTCCCTGGAGTACTTTGAAAAGATGACGCCAAGTAAGCTTGGCTCTGTGACTCTCTGACTTCATATCCTGATATACTGCATATTACTCCAGACTTCACAGAGGCTTTTAAAGAGAGTGCCAATATTTTTAGAGCAATTTAATTGAGTCAAGATTACTTCAATGGACTGGTGTAAGTCAGGTTCCAAACCTGCATGAGTTTCTTTCTTCTGTTGAACATGAAAAAATATATTTTGAAAAATGCTGGTAATCAAACAGCTGACTTTGACTTCCATAGTATTTATTTCCCTATGGGGACAAACAACTGATTGGTTCTTCAAAATATCTTCTTTTGTGTTCAATATAATAAAGAAACTTATACAGGTTTGGAACAACATGAGGTTGAGTAACTGATGGCAAAAAACTTAAGTTTTCATTTTTGAGTGAAACATCACAGTACCAAAATTGCTTATTGCAAGCAAAAATGTCTTTCGAATCAAACTTTGAAATGTTTTAATATTTCCTTTTTTTTCCTTTTTTGTTTCAGAAATTGATAAACCTATTTATGACTGAGCGTTTTACTGCCTTTTACTGAAATAAGAAGATACGAGTAATATCTTCAGGGAGTCTCACCAGAAAAACAGTTTTAAAGGTCCGACATCATAAAGTATTTCACAAAATCTCATTTAAAAATGTCCTTGTGTAATTAACCACAAAGGAATAAAATGAGTAGAATACTTAGATAATGTTGACAGTAATGGTACTTAATGCTTAATGAGCGGAGACCAACTGCCCATCTGATGACTCCCTCAATTAAGTCATGAGTCATATTGATCATATTTGCTTTGAAAAGAAACTTTTTTTGCAGTGGTATTAATATCATTAATTAATGGAACTGAAACTAATCAACCAGGCCAGAATAAGTAACCGCTGTGTTTTATAGAGCAGGTTTTTTCCACTTTGTTTCAGCGAGAGCTTACACATTATCACCTGCGGACTGTTTTTAGCAATGCGCTGAGAGAAACTCTTTAGTTATTGTTGTCATGTCCAAAACTTGACCTGCTCAGTGTCAGTTGTTCTGAGATTTCTCCATCAGCTTTGGCGTTGTTCTTCAAGTCTCTCAGAGTTTTGATGAGATTTCTTCTCTTATTTACAGAGCAGCAGTCATGGGGAAAGGATGCATTGCCGCCACCAAGTACTTCCTGTTCTTGTTCAACCTCTTCTTCTTTGTAAGTGTACACACTCCTACACCTTTATTCCATGTCTCAGTGCAAACAATGGCCTTGAGTTCAGCGCAGTAGCCATGTCGCTTCCTGTCATTAGCTCTGGGCTCGTATCCATGAAAAATCTTAGTGCTAGAGTTGCTCCTAGTAACAGAATTCGTAGAAAATTCTTAGGAATGTGGGTGTTTCTTCTTAAAATTAAAGAAAAGATCTTAGTAAAGAAAAAAGTTATTCAGAAAGCAACCCTTAAAAGACGTCTAAAGGTCCAAAATTGTTAGGAGTATGGACTTTTAAGAGGCTTAAGAGTTTCTTTAGCAGTGGAGAAAATGGACGAAGCATGAAGAGGGAGAAGAAATGTGTTGCACACAATGCATGCCAGTGAGTTAACAAGTCGCTACACATTAGATTGTGAAGGAATCATGTTTGTATTTCCAACACCGCACAGAAATGCCATAGCGCCTCAAATGGAAGTATTCACCATAGTAACATATTTGGCAACCGGAAAAATGCAACTATGAAGCAGTGATGATTTGAGTCTGTCACAACCTTCTATAAGCAAATAATCACACAAACAATTACAGCATTTTCAAAACCTTACCGTGTCGTTATTCATTTCCTATAAAATACGTTAAGTATGACAACATGGTAAATAAAAATTAAAGAATATATATACATATACTGTGTTAAAAAGGAGATTTAGGAGAAGTGAAAATGGAGCCTTTTGGAAAGTCTAGAAGAAAATGTTTTTATGTAAAAAGTTTTTGACCTCTGTGCTTGTAAATAAAATGCTGCTGTTTCAAAAAATGGAAAGAAAACTAAGTTTTCCTGTAAAATGTTTTTCTTTTTTATTTATAATAATTTTAGACATGTTTCTAATACTATAACTGTATTTATGCATAAGTAACGAGGCTCAACAGTGAGTATGAGCTATCTTTAGAGCTTAGCTTATCTAAGCTTTTAGAACCAAAGGTTAGAAAACCACTTAATAATTCACTTAATGAGAACTCATATACATATTTCATTTAATTTCATTCACCTTTCGCCAAATTTCCCTATTGGGCATGGAATATGTGGACATGTAAATAAAAATACAAATTATTAAAATACATTATTTCATATAATTATTAGTAGAGTATATTAACATTTTATTTTACTTTTTTAAAAACCATTTTGTCATGCCATTGTAAATGTATTTTCATTATTATTATTATTAGGCAAAAACCACAATACCCAGCACTGTGATGGAGGTGTATGTAGGAAATCCCTGTTCGGAAATTGTTCACACTTAGTAAGGAAGTAGACTTGCTCTCTGTTGCATTTCTTTGGAAACCTTCAACTTGACATGTTGTGTCTCTAATATAAAGGATCAAAGGCTAATGAAAAGCATGTGTGTGACTCTCTGATTTTTCCTTCTGAAGACCCTTTAATTGTACAGTAGCCTGCTGCTTTACTACTTCCCTCTGATATTGGTATAGAGGACAAGCCACAGATGTCAGAATGATATAGGGGAACTGCCCCCTGAAAAGAGGAAATTCCACTTCTCTGAACCAGTTCATTTAGAGAACAACTTGCACCTATTAGTTTTGAACTTTGGGTCTGGAGTGCACGAGAACAGTTTAGTGGAGAGTTCCTGTCTCTCTTTAGCAGTTATCTAGAGTATGTTAATGGCTGCAGCACAGTGCTCTTATCCACAGTCCAGTCACAGTTTAAACTATGATTAGCTCTGAGGAACCAAAAGGGTCAAGCAGGTGAGAAACACACAAGCAACATGTCCTTTATGTTGGTTCATGCCTGTTTCTTTTGCCCTGTAGATCTTTGGAGCTTTAATCATGGGCTTTGGACTATGGGTCATCCTGGATAACCAGAGTTTCATCACGGTTTTGCGTAAGTACAAAAACACCAACCTAATTTCCTGTTCTGATGTATGTATTGGTGTCCCTGAGAGTATTTCTTATTAAATCAGGTTACCATCTCCAGGCTGCTATTGGTCAGAAATGGAAAGATTTAGTACAGGTTAACCTGAATTCAAACAAAATATTTTTTTTTCTTTTATATATATTTTATCATACATTGTGTGTGTGTGTGTGTGTATTTGTGTATATATAAGTGTGTATATGTGTGTATATATGTGTATGTGTGTGTATATATATGTATATGTGTGTGTGTGTATATATATATATATATATATGTATATATTAGAGGGTGACACAGGAAAAAAAAAAAGAAATCCTGTCCCGTCCCAATCTTATGCAAAAAACTGGGGGAAAATCCTGTCTAGTTTCAATCCCGGAAGAATGACTCCCGTTCCGGCCCACTCCTGGGTTGTGTTTTTTTTTTTTTTGTCCGGAATCTGTCAGTTACAGTAAAAATAAATAAATAAAATACAGTAGGCTACAAATCACAGCATGCCGACTTTAGTAAAATAAACATTTTAAATGTTTTTTGTTGTTGTTGTTATTTTAATGAACTGAAAGCCATCTGAAGCATTGCACACACATTGAATTTCATGTAAATCATCCATGCTAACAAACACGTTTCTATTCATTTATTTATTTATTTATTTATTTTTTTAATGTAGACATTTCACTCTCTATAGATTTATTTTTCATACACAGAGTTTCGAAGTTTCCCGCTTAAGTTCACATGACTGAGACGGCAGAAACCGCATCTTGTTTGCTTTAGTTATTTTACAGAAGCTCAGCGTTTCGTTGTTATTCAGAGTGCACAATAATAAATGTATACGGATACGAAAGATTGCCTACTTTTATCTGTATGACCAAAAATTTAGTATTTTAACAACAATTTCTCCTCTGTGCTCTGAGCATTTAAAAATCACTCTGCTCCACGCTCACTGATACCAGAAACACCGCTCCGCCTTCACTCCGTGGATAAAGTATTTCAGTTTGTTTGTATTTCAATGTTATGTTCATAATGTATCCTATATTAAAATAAAAAAAATAATTAATAAAATAACAGGAGAGTTTCAAAGTGGCATAGGCTATTATGTGCAAACTTTTTTTCCCTACCACATGCCAAACTAATAACATTGTCAGCATTAAAAGGTATAATTTTTGCTTTCTGCTGTGCAAATTTTGTTTGTGATGAAAATAACAGTACATTTTCATCATTTTATCTACAGATCGATGCATTTCTTATAGATTTCTGCTCATTCAGAATCAGATACAGATGAAGTAGCACTGTAAGATTACATTTGTTTGAATGCATTAATGCGAAAGTGTCTGTGTATGAACGTGCTGAATCTGTTTAAATCATACTTTAACCTGAATATATTCAGTAAAAGGAACAGACAAACTCCTTGAGAACTAGCCTTTAACTCCCCGCTTGGTTACTGCCGTCATTACAACCTTCTGAATTGGAGAGATCCAATTGTACTCGTGATGGAGCAGTGGTGGAGCGCAGGTAAGAATGAAACATTTAAAAGCACATGTAGTTAAGTTAATTAGTTGGTAAATGAGAGAGTAACTCAAGCGCTGAATTAACACAGCTGTGAATGATGTGGTGTTGTTCAGTGTATGACGGAAGCACCAGAACTGCAGCTGATAGAATGCGCTGCAGCACGATACTACGATATTTCTTCAAGAGCAGATCTTGGAGACATTTTTATCGTCCACGGTCAAAAATCGTCATATTGCACACCCCTAGTTTATAGTTTATTTATATAAAAAGTAGGCTATATTTGTGTATAAAGTTGGGGATCAAAGTGTATTCCTGGTCCCACCCAATCCCGCCGACATTTTTCCCTGTCCCGTCCCAATCCCGTGATTAATAGTGATTTTGTGGGTGACCCGCAGTAATCCTGAAAAAATGTCAGCCTCTGTGTGTGTGTATATGTGTGTATATATTTATATGCATATATGTGTGTGTGTATATATTTACTAGGGGTGTGCACGGAAAGTCGAATATTCGTTCTGCTCTAATCGAGAAATAAAAATGATATTCGAATTTCGCAAAAATAAATAATAAAAAAAAAATTCACAATAAAACCTAATTTGGTCACTTTCTGTGATTCTCCATGGCATATTTGAAGATGTATGCAAGCAAAAAATAATTCATGAATGAATAAGGGGCCGTTCACATATCGCACCTAAAAACGCATGGAAAATGCTAGGCGCGCCGCTTTATCCTCCTTTCCAAAGCGCTCGGGCAGAAGCGCATAAATAACGTCTATCTCATTAAACTTAATTTAAATAAACAAATATTCAAATATTCGAAAGTTGATATTTGCGGAAAACGCCCATCCCTAATATTTACCATCACTCACAGAAATGAATTACATTTTAAAATGTAATAAAATAGAAAATAGTGTAATTTGTTATAATATTTCACAATATTACTGTTCTGACTATATGTTTGATCAAATAAATGCAGCCTTGGTGAGCATAAGATACTTCCTTCAAAAACATAAAAAATTCTTACTAACTCCAAACTAAGTTAAAAATAAGTTAACAGTTATCAGTGTGTTAGACAAAAGCATATGCACTACAGACCAGAATAGGGGTGGGAAAAAAAAATCGATATTGCAATATATTGTTGTGCTCTCTGTCGCAATAAATAATCGATACACTAACGCCCAATATCGATATTTTATTACAACACAAAATGATTCATTTACCCGTTGTCAGTGTCACTGTCACTACCCAATATCTACCATTCTGTTTGCGGGGGGCGCTGTTCGAGTAAATAGGGGTAAAGTGTCGCAAACAGCGGCCGGTGAAGAACACAAGTTAACTAACAACAACAGAGAATTGCAGAAAAAAAGAGAAGTGAGAAGAATGGCGGAAAACAATAAAAAACTAATCAAAGACCCATCCGCTAGTATCCACTCTAAAGTGTGGAGACACTTCGGGTTTTACGAGACAGTCGATGGAAAGGCACTGGATAAAGACTATGCAATCTGCAAGAACTGCTTTGCAAAGATAAAATATAACAGCAACACTACGAATCTGCAAATGCACCTCGTTCGCTATCACGGTGAACTACTCTCAGGTGATAATGAGGGCAAACCAAGTCAGCCGACAATCACTACTGTGTTCAAAGCAAAGCTCCCCTTTGGGTCGCCGAGGGCACAGAGTATCACTAAGTCCATCGCCGAATTTATTTGCAAGGACCTTCGCCCTTACAGCGTGGTCGAGAATGATGGATTTTGCAGAATGTTGACAACACTGGAACCGAGATACGAGATACCGAGTCGTCGGCACTTTACAGACAAAGTCATCCCTGCATTGTATGCAGATACCAGAGCCAAAGTGGAGGGTGCGCTCCGGTCTGCTAAACGTTCCTAAAGAAGAATATGCCTTGATGTGTCCACTGTTTACAGTAACTTACTACTGACATTTCAGTATTATGGTTTACACATGTTAATGTTCATGTTGTTTTGTAATGTTCATGCACTTTTATCTGTCTAGATGTACAGTGTTTACATTTAAGACCAGGAGGCAGTGAGTTATTATGCAAATGCATATTTCTTTGCACAATGTTGGAAATGTTGGCATTAATAAATACATACAATTTCCTTATTTCCTAATTCCTTCTTTTTCTTTTCAGTCACATATATCGTGATATATCGTTGATGAAATTTCTTCCAATATATTGAATATCGTAGATATCGTGAATCGTGATATTATCATATCGTGGACCACATATCGCCACAGAATTGAATCGTGAGGTACCTGTATCGTCCCACCCCTAGACCAGAATAAGTTTACCGTTATCAGTGAGTCAGACAAAAGCATATGTACTACAGACCAGAATAAGTTAACCGTTATCAGTGAGTCAGTGCAATATGTTGCTGATTACATGTTTTTCCATCCTCTTGAGTTCGTACTGGTGTTTATTCGATGTACGCTGGAATGCTCAGTGAAAGCAGCTGCTATTCGTGTGTTTGGCGTGGGGATTTTTCATTTTTTTTGCCATTAACCAAGTTTTCCACAAACCCCCGTCCTATGCAGCACTCTCTGTGTTTATACATGCACACATGCGCTCACACAGATGTTAAGTAAACCAGAGAGGGTTTAAACCGAGAGTGAAAGCAAAATAAGTGAGGAGAGAAATGTTAAATGAATGAGATACAGAAGCCAAACAGAGATTAACTGTACATGATTTATGGAGAATTGAACTCGTACCCATACTGCCTCTGCCTGGACAGCCAAAGCCACGTAGACTGCATGCTGCAAAGACAGAGGAACAGGAAAACCAGCGTAAATCCTCTTGATTTATTATTTAAGGCTTCCAAACTGTTTAGCACCGATTTGCCACTGAACTAAACTTTACACCTTTTTAAAGGGATAGTTGGCCCACAAATGAAAGTTTTCATAATTTACTCTGTAACGATAAACCTTCCTATTCATCGGGAAGAAGGAGGCGGGAACCGGCGGACAATCAAACAACATTTAATTTCAAAATAAACACCAAAACAGCGCACCAGCCCCTCACGGACGACTGGTGCGCACAAAATAAAACCAAAACCTAAAATAACGCCCAGGCCTGGTCCTCTCTCGTCCTTCACTGTCGTCGCTCCAGTTTTATATCCTTCCATCTCCTCCATGGGCCTCGAGACCGGTGGGTCGAACAGGTGTAGTTCATCTCCAATCACTCCCCCGGCCTCGCTCCCATGTCCCTCGGCCCCGCCCCACTCGTCACATACCCCCATCGCCCCTCACAGGCCGGGGGGTACTCCCGAGACTGCGCTCTACTCCCCCCCCCCCCTCCCTCCGGGGGGGCCGCTCACGGGGACCTGCGGGAACCTGGGGGTAGGACAGACGAGGCGAGAGAAAAGGAGATGGAAGGAGGAGCGACAGAGACGAGAGAGGAGAGAGAGGAAAAAAAAAAAAAATTCCGGTTCCCAGACGCACCGCTGCTCGGCCCTCCACCAGCTGGGCGATCTCCTCCGCGGTGCCTGGCGGTGGCACTGGACGGCCCTCGGCGGACGGCACGACACTCCTCCGCCGCCCGGTGGACGGCGACGGCTCCTCCGGTTTTGGGCAGCCGGCAGGAGTCCCCCGTTCCCTGCTCCCCCCCCGTTCCGGCGGAGGCAGCAGGCTCCGGCCACCTGGCGAACGGCGCCGACTCTTCCGCTCCCTCACGGACTGCAGCCGTCTCTCCACATCGTGGGCGGCCGGTAGCGAGCTCGCCCGTCCCCGGCAACTCACTCCAGCCCATCGCCTCGAGCGTCCATGGCGGCACACTCCTCGCCAGCTCGATGGCACCGCGGATTCACCACAGCGGCGAGGGATCTTCAGCAGCGCGTCCCTCCTTCTCCCGGGCTTCGGCACCACTGTAACGATAAACCTTCCTATTCATCGGGAAGAAGGAGGCGGGAACCGGCGGACAATCAAACAACATTTAATTTCAAAATAAACACCAAAACAGCGCACCAGCCCCTCACGGACGACTGGTGCGCACAAAATAAAACCAAAACCTAAAATAACGCCCAGGCCTGGTCCTCTCTCGTCCTTCACTGTCGTCGCTCCAGTTTTATATCCTTCCATCTCCTCCATGGGCCTCGAGACCGGTGGGTCGAACAGGTGTAGTTCATCTCCAATCACTCCCCCGGCCTCGCTCCCATGTCCCTCGGCCCCGCCCCACTCGTCACATACTCACATTCTAAAAAAGAAAGTCTCACTGTTTTGAGGGTAAGTAAAGGATAATTATTTACTTATTTGGCAAAGAGCTGAGTAATAAGCAGGAAAATGTTGTGAGATGAATAAATAATTAGACAAATGATATTTATTTTGGTTGAAATATTGTATTAGCTCATTAAACGTTAAACTTACATGAAGAAATACAGTTCCTAGCAAGCAGCTTTGAGTCTAGATGAATAAACAAGTACAAACAAGATGGACATTTAAGAGATAATGTACAGTTGTGTGATAACGATCAGGAAGATGACGTCATATCTGGCTGTTTGTGTTGTGGCTGTGGGGAAGGAAGCAATGTGTTTAAAGTGTTCATTGACAAGATTGGTATGGTTTATGTCACAGGGACTGTGAATATCACGAACTTTGTGAATGTTACCCAGTGGCTGTGCATATTGTGTGTTGCCTGGTTTCTGGGACTTGTAATGATCGTAGAGGCAATAATAACAAGAGACCGCGTGTTTCACGGTAGTTTATTGTAGTATAATTTATTAATATATTTATAAGGATAGTTGTTGAAGATATGTAGACCAGTCTTACCTGTCAGCTCCAGTTTGGGCATGGAGTGCTTCCAAAAAAATAAATTTTGTAAATGGGGGGTGTTGGGAGATGTGGTAACATATTAACATATCCGTTATATATGTGTGTGTGTGTGTGTATTTTTTTAGAAAAAATTCTTACTTTATTTTTGTCCAAATAGTGAATTGGCACCAAAACTGGTTACTAATATAATTCAAAATATATTATTTTGTTTTCCGCATAAGAAAGAAGGTCATATAGGTTTGGAATAATGTCAGGGTAAGATTTTATTATTATTATTATTAATCTTTTTTTTTTTTGTAAGACTGAAAAGTTATCACAAAAGGTCTCTTTTACACCATTACTGAAGATTGAATTCCAGAGTTTGAAAATAGACCTGAAACTCAAATATTTTCATAAGACCAAGCCACCAAACCGTTTCCCTCACTCAAGATGGAAGTTTAGAGAAGTTTATATACCGCACATGCTGGGTTAAATTACTGCAAGGGAGTATTTCTGTGAAGTTCACCAGCTCTAAAATGGTTTGCCAAGTTAGTCCCAGCGCCATTCTTTCCTCTCTCATCCCACCTCATATTTTACATCCCTCCCCTCTTTATCTACTCCAGCGTCTCCAGATATCACAGCGCTGGAATCTGTTATCATGACCATTTTAAAAACATTGATATAAAAAAAAAACTAATGCAGCTGTTTCCTCTAGAGATAGCAGGGAATATCTTAGGATATCCTCTTACTTGGAGACCCTCAACTTTGCCCTTGCCTTTTTGATACAGTAGCACAAGGTCCAGTAGTCCCGTGTTTTACTCTAAGGGTCCTGTCATGGTCGCTCCCACACTGCACTGCACAAGGAGTTTGTTTGTTGACTTTCTTAGTCTGTGGTTTAGGACCCTATTGAGCTCCAAAATAATGGGAAGTTGTGTTCTCTGATCTCAGCTGTATTTTCTTCCCTTCCTCCCAGGTTGTTTTTTTTAAAAGACTTCCACACAACTGCATGGATATAAAATGCATGAGTTTTCTCATTTTCCAGATCATGATCTCATCCCTATTCTTTACATAAAGGTTATAAAACTAGAACATGTTATGACATGAATCAGTGTTTGGTTGTTTGGAGGCTGATATGTCCAAACATGTGTGGGGTTCTAAAGTTAAATCTAAATGCAAGAAATAAACAAGTACTTGCTCTTTAATATAGATGACAAATAAAATATCTTAATTCTTTGGTGTATTTACCTTTCACAATATATACATGGTGCTTGAAAGGTCGAAACAGGTTATTGTTCCAGTAAAAAAACACTGCTGGGTTGTTGGCACTGCATTTTTGCAGATGTAGCAACAGATTTGCAACAGTACCTTGAGAACATCCTGGCATCTCCTGTATGAGCAAACACACAGTGAAGTTGTGGAAATTTGAAATGTACCCTCAGACAGATGTAATGGTTTAGACAGGAAGCATATATTTTGGAATGTGACGCAGAATTCTCGCTTGGGTTGAGAGGTAATCTACCGACCATTTATTATTCTCCGTTTCTAAAACAGAATAGTTTTCTGTCACAACTGTGATGTCACAGTTTTGCTTTTAAGGTCGTACCAGGGCAAAATAACCTCATAGGTTTGTGAACTGGTGTTTGTTTTAGATTAATTTATGTACTGAAGGACAGAATATTGAAAGAAAGGATCTGAATAATTAAATGTTAGATCTGTCACTCAATGACATATTATGCTGATAAATAAAATTAAATAATATACACAACCATTTAAAGGTCTGTTTTTATTTTATATTTTAAAGAAATTGATACTTTTATTCAGCAAGGATATGTTAAATTGATTTAAAATAAAGTGATATTAAAAACTTGTACTGTTACTCTGTTGAATCTTTCTCTCTCTCTCTCTCTATATATATATGTGTGTGTATATATATATATGTGTGTGTGTGTGTGTGTGTGTGTGTGTGTGTATATATATATATATATAAAATAATTTATATTTGCTGTTTAAATATTCATTTACACAGTGCCTGTGATAACTTGATTCATAAGAGTTATTTAAATGTATATTAAATAATTAAGAGATCACTAACGGGTAAATTAAAAAAATAATAATAAGTATATAGTCTAATATTTCATGGAATGCTCTTTTCTAAACTACTGAGCTGTGGTCACTGATAACTTGCCTGAGGTCCTATTAGGCATCAAAACGGTTTTCTACATTGATAATAATTCAGCAGATTAGAATGATTTCACAAGGGTCATGTAACACTGAAGGCTGTTGTAATAGCCGATGAAAATTGGTCTTTGCAAGGAATAAATTAGAATAAAATAAAAAATACCATTATTATAATATTTCACAATATTACAGTTTTTACTTTATTCTGATCAAATACAGCTTTAATGAGCATAAGAGACTTTAAAAACATTAACAATCTTTCTGATCTTACTTCTGAGTGGTTCTATCTATCGGTCTGTCTGTCTACACACACACACACACACACACACACACACACTTTAAAAAGATCTATAATAAATTGCACTAAATCAGTGTTAAATTGCCAGCTCTACTTTCTACCCACATGCTAGAGATGTTTTTGTGGTTTCATTGAGGATCACATGGTTATAAAGGACTTGATGGTTCTGCAGGGACACAAGCCATATTTCTTTGTCTTCTTTATCTATTAAAGGATCTTCAAGAACAACCACAAGCAGCCAAACTCATTTCTGCTGTGAACTGCAGGAGGCTTATGCACTCATTATCTGTTTTGTGCAGCCAATACTTTTTGATCTCGACTGCTAATTTCAAATCTTTAATTACTCAAACGCTACTGATTTGTGTGAAGCTAGGGATTGCAAGAACAACTTATTACCCATGGAGGCAGCACAGCTCGGCACCAGCTGCTGTACCACTTTAATAAAGGACTTTGACATGATGACAAAAAAGTTCACATGACTTATCTTAAAACCACATTTATATACTGAGCAACTATAGAAGACTTGTTGAGTTTTGCAATACTGATAGAAGTGACAAAAGTCGGTTTGTTCTTTAACTTCCTCAAATAGTGAAGTGAATTTTATCTGTCTGAAAGCTTTGCAAAAACTATTATTAGACACACACAATTAAGTCGGCATACTTCTAGGCTATACTATTGAAAAATATTTATAAGGTATTTTGATAAGAGAAGCGCTTTGACATGGTAATTATTTTCACTTGATACACCAACACCTTTTTTTTTTTTTGGACCATATTTTCATGTCAAAGTGACCTCTTCCTCTGCACACATCTGAAATTGAGCTGCAAGCCCTGACACAAGACTGTAGCTGCAAAAGAGAAAGAAATGAGCTCTGAAAATCTGCCATATACCCTCCCCTTTCATCACAATCCCAGTTTCAATTTCAGCATCTCCTAAATTTAAAATTAGGGCTGTTTTGCTGGTGAGGTTTTAAAGGGGTCATATGATGCTTTTTTTAAAGATCATTGTTTTGTGTATTTGGTGTAACAGAATATGTTGACATGCTTTAATGTTCAAAAAACACATTCTTTTTCAAATACTGTACATTATTGTAGGTCCTTTATGCCCCGCCTCTCTCAAATGCGTCATTTTCTACAAAGTCCCTCCTTTCCGACAAATGCAGTCTGCTCTGATTGGCCAGCTGACCCAGTGCATTGTGATTGGCTGAACACCGCAAGCATCGTCGGAAATGTAACACCCCTTTCCATAATCATGAGCTTCATCTTTCAAAATATATCTAAAGACAGTTAATAATGTCCTTAGATTTATCATCAGTTCAACCCCGAAAGGGGATCGGAGTCGCGTGGCAGACACTGTGGTGAAGCTCATGTGTTTGCAGTACACAAGCCACGGACGGTTAAGACAGTTGACTCCACTGTGTGACCGTCTCTCTCTCTCTCTCTCTCTCTCTCTCTCTCACTCACACACACACACACACACACACACACACACACACACACAAGCAACAAGCAAAACTCTGCATTTAAACATTCAATAGCAAATACTTAAATTAATAACAAAACATGCTTCCAGTAGCTCATTCAGAAGCACCAGATTGTCGTAGCAAAGTCAGAATGACCTCCTCTCCTAGGTTCACGAGCTGTTTTAGGGGGGCGTGGCAGTCTTAACTTTGATAAAGAATATCTCTTTGGATTTAAGACTTTACTGATCTTCTTCATGCACCAAGAGCTTGTAACACTCCAAAGAGAAAGGATCACATCATATGACCCCTTTAATTTGTGTGTTTGTGGTGTTAGATCAAATAATAATCACTAAAGAAAAGATGAATCTTGATTCATTTTCAGTTTGTGATTTATTGCTTTTTGTCTTTGTTGTTCATGCAGAGGAGTCATCCACAACGCTGAAAGTTGGCGCCTACATCTTGATTGGGATTGGGTCTCTGTCAATGCTTATGGGCTTCCTTGGCTGCATTGGTGCCATTTATGAGGTCCGCTGCCTGCTTGGACTGGTAAGTGATTTATGGAGTATTAAAAAAAAAAAAAATTATATAACGCATATTTATTTATTTACATAATATTACTACAGACTACATTCACGCCATCATGTTTTGGGTTATTTTATTTTATTGTGTGAAACTTGCATATTTATATATAATATTACTAATGACTACATTAAAGTTTGTTTATATATATATATAAATAAATAAATATGTAATATAGTGTGTGTGTGTGTGTGTGTGTGTGTGTGTGTGTGTGTGTTACTGCTAACTACATCAAAGCCAGCTTGTTTTGGGCTCTGGCCTATTATTTTGTTTTATTTTGCCTAAATGCTGACTACATCAAAGCTAGCTCTTTCTGTTCTCTAGGCTATTAATGTAAATTATATTTTGCATCAAAATTTTCATTTGTAGCAAAACGTGCATTGTGTTGATTTTTTTTTTTTACAGTATTTATAAAATAACACAATGTTAATGGCTTGAGGTTTGACACTTTATTTTTTTTTTTTAAGCACAACTTCATTGTGCACTGGACCATTTACAAAAGCTGTCAGGCAGAGAGGTGCTGTTACGCTGCAGTAATCACAGTCACAACAAGCCCAGAGCGTCTGCTGAGGGAGCTTCAGAAAACCCTTCCTCATTAGCATGATAAAGAGTTCGTTTGAAATGGCTCTCTGAGGTTAATGCTGCTGGATTTACTGAGCTGGAGTGACAGGGATAAGCCAGTGAGATTTAGGGGATGTCCGTGCAAGAAGTGGGGGCCATATTAGTACCCATTAGATCACTGGATAAGCTTAGCGGTCAGCAAGGGTCTTTGTTAAACTGTTTGACCCATTTAGAAAATAAAGTTAACTAGCTGTCACCATTTTCATTTTCTTTATGTAATCGAGCATTGTTGAAAGTTTGTTAATATGTCTAATAAACACATGAACATTTTTGTCTGGACTATAAGATATCAATTAAAGAATTTTTAAATCAAACTATGACATAGTAGACTTTGAGGTTTCACTTTTATTTGCGTTTCCAGTAACTGTCCGTGAACTGACTGTTCCTGTCATCTGTTTACAGTACTTCACCTGCCTCCTCCTCATCCTCATCGCCCAGGTGACGGCCGCAGTCATCATCTACTTCCAGAGAGACCTGGTAGGTGATATTTTAGTGCTATTTTTATACTATTTTAGTACTTATTAATATTTCAGAAATGTTTATTATTTTATTTATTTTATTTTTTTTTGTTTTTTTGTTGCATGAGGGAGCAACTCGGGACGCCCAATTCAATTCAATTCAAGTTTATTTGTATAGCGCTTTTTACAATACAAATCGTTACAAAGCAACTTTACAGAAAATTATGTTTCTACAATATTTAGTAGTAGCTAGTAGTTTGTGCACGTTTGACAGGATTTTAGAAAAATAAAAATAATAATAATAATACAAGACGTAGTCAGCTAGATGATGAACTATCAATATTATTAATTAATAGTAATTATAGGATGCAGTCACACATGTAGCAATAATTGTTAGTTCTGTTTGTTGATTCAAGGTTAGCATCATCTGGGGTCCTCTGAGGGTCAGCATCATCTCTTCTCAGGTGTTCTGGATCCAGACTGGAGCTTGTGTAAATCCTAGTTACCACGGGATGTAAATCCCGTGGCAAAACATAGAAACAAAATAGAGACATCATTAGCATAGCTGCTGATCCAACAAAGTAAAATTAGTTTAACCCAAGCTAAAGAATAAAAATGCAGATGCAACTACACTCACAATTTAAGAGATACATTATTCGAATGCTTGGCGAAAGAGATGCGTTTTTAATCTAGATTTAAACAGAGAGAGTGTGTCTGAACCCCGAACATTATCAGGAAGGCTATTCCAGAGTTTGGGAGCCAAATGTGAAAAAGCTCTACCTCCTTTAGTGGACTTTGCTATCCTAGGAACTACCAAAAGTCCAGCGTTTTGTGACCTTAGGGTGCGTGGTAGAAGGCTAGTTAGGTACGCAGGAGCTAAACCATTTAGGGCCTTATAGGTAAGTAATGATAATTTGTAACTGATACGGAACTTAATAGGTAGCCAGTGCAGAGACTGTAAAATTGGGGTAATATGATCATATTTTCTTGACCTGGTAAGGACTCTAGCTGCTGCATTTTGGACGACCTGTAGCTTGTTTATTGACGAAGCAGGACAACCACCTAGAAGTCCATTACAATAGTCCAGTCTAGAGGTCATGAAAGCATGAACTAGCTTTTCTGCATCAGAAACAGATAACATGTTTCGTAGCTTGGCAATGTTTCTAAGATGGAAGAATGCGGTTTTTGTAACATTGGAAATATGATTTTCAAAAGACAAATTGCTGTCCAATATAACACCCAGATTTCTGACTGTAGAGGAAGTAACAGTACATCTGTCTAGTTGCAGATTGTAATCTACAAGATTCTGTGTGGTGTTTTTTGGTCCAATAATTAATATCTCTGTCTTATCCGAATTTAATTGGAGAAAATTATTTGTCATCCAATCTTTTACATTTTTAACACACTCTGTTAGCTTAGATAATTGGGAAGTTTCATCTGGTCTCGTTGAAATATATAGCTGAGTATCATCAGCATAACAGTGGAAGCTAATTCCGTATTTTCTAATAATATTACCAAGGGGCAACATGTATATTGAAAATAGAAGGGGACCTAGGACGGATCCTTGTGGCACTCCATATTTTACTGATGATAAATGAGATGACACCCCATTTAAGTAAACAAAATGGTAGCGATCGGACAGGTAGGATCTAAACCATCTTAGAGCCTGCCCTTGAATACCTGTATAGTTTTGTAATCGATCTATGAGTATGTCATGATCTATGGTGTCGAACGCAGCACTAAGATCAAGTAAAACTAGAAATGAGATGCAGCCTTGATCTGACGCAAGAAGCAGGTCATTTGTAATTTTAACAAGTGCAGTTTCTGTGCTATGGTGGGGCCTAAAACCTGACTGAAATTCTTCATACAGATCATTTTTATGCAGGAAGGTGCTCAATTGAGCAGACACAACTTTTTCTAAAATTTTAGACATAAATGGAAGATTTGAAATAGGCCTATAATTTGCCAATACACTAGGATCTAGTTTTGGTTTCTTAATAAGAGGCTTGATAACCGCCAGCTTGAATGGTTTTGGGACGTGACCTAAAGATAACAACGAGTTAATGATATTGAGAAGCGGTTCTTCGGCTACAGGTAACAGCTCTTTTAGTAATTTAGTGGGTACAGGATCTAATAAACATGTTGTTGGTTTAGATACAGTGATAAGTTTATTTAGCTCTTCCTGTCCTATATTTGTAAAACACTGCAGTTTATCTTTGGGTGCGATGGATGAAACTGAAATGTTAGACGCTGTAGAATCTACATTCGCTATTGTATTTCTAATGTTATCTATTTTATCAGTGAAGAAATTCATAAAGTCATTACTATTTAACGTTGGTGGAATATTTGAATCAGGTGGCGTCTGGTAATTTGTTAATTTAGCCACTGTGCTAAATAAAAACCTTGGATTGTTTTGGTTATTTTCAATGAGTTTGTGGATATGCTCTGCCCTAGCAGTTTTTAGAGCCTGTCTATAGCTGGACATACTGTTTTTCCATGCAATTTTAAAAACTTCCAAGTTAGTTTTTCTCCATTTGCGTTCAAGACTATGAGTTACTTTCTTGAGAGAGTGAGTATTACTGTTATACCATGGCACAGTACGTTTTTCTCTAACCTTTTTCAATTTGATGGGGGCAACAGCTTCTAATGTATTAGAGAAAA
This sequence comes from Carassius carassius, assembly GCF_963082965.1. Classification (NCBI taxonomy): domain Eukaryota; kingdom Metazoa; phylum Chordata; class Actinopteri; order Cypriniformes; family Cyprinidae; genus Carassius; species Carassius carassius. The sequence goes on along the minus strand of NC_081777.1, from coordinate 17,890,784 downwards.
TAGTGCCCATGTTGTCAGTAATTTCGTCTAATTCATGTGTATTTTTGGGTACAAATAGCAGTTGAGATAGATCAGGCAGGTTATTTGCGAATCTGTCTTTGGTGGCTGGAACAATAGTTCTGCCCAGACGGTAACGGTGAGACATATAGTTAATATCAGTTATACGCAGCATGCACGATACAAGGAAATGGTCTGTAATATCATCACATTGGGGTACAATATCTATAGCAGTAAGATCGATTCCATGCGATATAATTAGATCTAGTGTATGATTAAAACGATGAGTGGGCCCGGTGACATTTTGCTTGACTCCAAAGGAGTTTATTAGGTCAGTAAACACAAGTCCTAATGTATCATTTGCATTATCAACGTGAATATTAAAATCTCCCATGATTAGCGCCTTATCAACTGTAACTAGAAGGTCTGAGAGGAAATCTGCAAATTCTTTTAGGAATTCTGTATACGGCCCTGGTGGTCTATACACAGTAGCCAGAGCAAGAGATACATTAGATTTCTTTTGCATGTCTGACAGTGTAACATTTAGCAGAAGTATTTCAAAAGAGTTAAACCTGTATCCTGTTTTCTGGGTAACATTGAGAATATCACTATATATTGTTGCAACACCTCCTCCACGACCAGTCTGACGGGGCTCATGCTTATAACAGTAGTTTGGTGGAGTAGACTCATTTAGACCAAAATAATCATTTGGTTTTAGCCAGGTTTCAGTCAAGCAGAGTACATCAAAACTATTTTCTGTGATCATTTCATTTACAATAACTGCTTTGGGTGTGAGTGATCTAATATTTATGAGCCCAAACTTTAAAAATTGTTTTTGTTCATTTACTTTACATTTTTCTGGTTTAATTACGATAAGATTTTTTCTAGATCCTACATTATATTTTGACCTCACTATTCGGGGAACAGACACAGTCTTAATAGTTTTTACAGCACAAGTACTTTTATCATTTAAGCGGGTGGAACAAAACTCATCATAATAGTTATTAGAGAATTGTCTTACTAGTCACATGGAGCGAAGTGTCCTGGAGATGTTGTCAGAGAGCAGCTCCGCTCCGATTCTGCTGGGGTGTAATCCATCAGCGCGAAACAGCCTAGGACGCTCCCAGAAAAGATTCCAGTTATTAACAAATAGCAGTTTCTGTTCTTTACACCATGACAACAGCCATTCATTTAAAGCAAAAAGTCTACTGAACCTTTCGTGTCCTCGTCGATACGTGGGCAGTGGTCCTGACACGACGATCGTCGCCGCGGGCGTCGTGCTGCGAACCGTCTCGATCAGGCTGCTGAAGTCCCTCTTCAGCGTCTCCGTCTGCCGCAGCGTAGTGTCGTTAACCCTGGCGTGAAGCACGACCGCTCTGGGGCTCTCGTCGACCTTCAGGATCGCGGGTATCTGCGCAGAAACATCGAGAACACGAGCACCAGGCAAACAATGAGTGTGCACTTTACCTTCGGCTAACGTAGCACTTACGTGTCGGACGATGGAGTCTCCGATGATCACAGCGTCGCGTCCTGTCTCGCGGAGGGGAGCGAAGCGGTTCCGGATGGAGATGTCGAAGGCAGGAGGGGGAGAAGTCGTCGCCCGGGACCACGCTCGCGTCCTCCGCTGTGGATGCACCCAGGGTCCGTGGTGTCCCGGCGTCGCAGTGAAGGACATCTGGGAAGATCGCGTCCTGGGTGCACCGGGCCTGTGCAGAGAAACACACGGAGTAGACGTGGTGGGACTGTTAGCAGATCGCTGTATACTTACCCCGGACTTGTGAGCGTCAGCCCGGGATGATTCCAGCGCGGTTCTCCGCTCTCTCAGCTGGGCCTGCCTCACCTCCAGGTCGCGAATCTGCTTTCCCACGGCCTCGAGCTCGAGCTGCACAGAGTGGAGACATTCATCCGCCATTAAAGCAAGTAACAGTGAGTACAGCAGTGGTAATGTGTGTGAATGGAGTATTAGCAATGTTAGCGCAGTTAGCTGCAACCACGCCGCTGATGCTAACGGGCTAAAAGCTAATAGCGGACCCGGGAGATCAAAATAAAACTAGTGATAGTGAGGCGCTCTGATTGTTTTTGTTGTAGAATACAATAGAGGATATATTCACACGTTATATAAACGGAAACGATGATGTATAAAATTGATTTTTGAGTTAAAAATAGTCAATGAAAAGAATATAGTGTCGGAGCTCAAACGCAGTACAGCCGCCAACAACAAACAGGAAGTGACGTAAACACGCCCAGAGTGTTTGTTGGTGTGCTGCTGCTAGTATATATTTATTAAATGATGACGGTTTAATTTTTTGGGATGAACTACCATTTTAAATGGCCTCAGTATAGTTAATGTATAGCTACTGTTTGTTAGCTAGTGTATATGTAACTAAGCTTAAAAAAAAAAGCACTTTTGTATATGTAAATATTTTCTAAATCTCTCTTAAATGACCCATAAGTATGAAGTGTTTTGATGGTAACATGTTTTTTTCTGATGTTTGCATCTCAGAAAAAGGCTTTGTTTAAAAAGGATGTTTTGTGCAACACTACAAGCTTGCAACACTTTTTCTAGTCAGCTGTTGTGACTGTTCTGTAATCTTTTAACCCTTTGGTTTAAACCCACCGTGTAAGGTAGTAACAGGAAATGTGTCAGAGCAAGTTAACAGGTGGCGACGCTGTAGAAACTGGGATTCACCAAAGGAAGATTCGCGCATACACTGCTGTTATTTTACAATACTGTATATACTACTTCCTAATTCATTTAAATAGAGGAAGTGGAACTCATTGCACAACAGTCATCTTATGGCACAAGACGGTGTGCATGGAAGTGAGATGTTTCCGTGTGTAACAAAAAAGGTGCCATCTTCGATGTGGGCGATTCTACAGCCCTCGTTTTATCTCTTGTTGACAAAAGCGACCTCTTTAAAAACAAAATTAAAATGCACAAACACACCAAAGATGATTTAAAAAAAACAACAGTACTTGGACTTCATCTCATCAGCCTTTCTGTAGTATTAGGAATGATGTATACATCCACTAATGCAGGACTTTAATTCAATTGTGCTTAGTCAGCCTATCTTAAACCAGTTTTAGTCAAGTAACGCCAGCCATAAGCACATGATTTTAATGCTCAGCTTAACTTGCTGTGTTTAGTTAGTACTCTATATGCTTCACCACAGGGCATGCCCAAAACAGGGCGAGGTTCACAACCGTCTCTTACACCCGATGTGCATAAGCTGTGTTTTGCTGTTTTAGTTCATCTTTGCCGGAGCCCCCTCAGTGCACTGTACTTCACCAGCCCCCCTACACATGCATGAACGTCATAGATGTTCTCAAGATAATGTGCACTTGAACACTGATTTGCTGTTCAAAGGCTTTCGAAATGTAAAGAATGTTTTTTAAATAGTTTGTGCTGGTTTTGTCAGTTAAATGACAATCAGAAGGAGTTTACTTTCATGCAAGGAGACATTTAAAATGATCAAAAGTGACAGTAAAAACATATATATATATATATATATAAAGATAATAAATCTCAACTTTCTATTTATCAAAACATCTTGGAAAATTGTCTGATTTATTATTAAGAAGCAAAACGTCTCGGGTTACTTGACTGTAACCCTGTTCCCTGAAAAAGCGGGAACGAGATGCTGCGCTCAATAGCGCTAATGAGAACATTCTTTGTTCGACCAGTTGTGAAGCATGTGTGTCAAACACGCCAAGAATTGGCAAAACATAAACTCGGCAGGTGACGTCACTGATAACGTGCACCTGCAGGTTATAAATAGACGTGAAACGGAAACATACTCAGGTTACCCCTTTGTCTGAAGAGACGTCCGGACACGTCGACAGTGCGGCATTGAGGCGCAGCATCTCGTTCCCGCTTTTTCAGGGAACAGGGTTACAGTCAAGTAACCCGAGACGTTCCCTTTCAAAAGCTACTCTCGATGCTGCGCTCAATAGCGCTAATGGGAACGACGAGAATACCAACGCCGCCGCACTGTAAGTGTCTGGACCCCCAAGGTTGTGTAGTATGTGTGCACAAACATCGAAGAGGTCTCAGACATGACTCTGGGATGTGGACTCAAGGGCATGCGAGCCCGGAGTAGCATCGACATCCAAACTATAGAATCTGACAAATGTCTGCGGAAAGGACCAACCTGCCGCATCACACACTTGCTGCAAGGGCGCACCTCTTGCTCAAGCCATTGAAGATGCAACCCAACTGGTTGAATGGGCACTAACTCCTAGAGGCGAAGTTTGACCACGCGCCTCGTAGGCTAGGGCAATAGCAACCCTTACCCAATGTGAAACTGTTTGCCTGGTGGCAGCCGCACCCCTGACTGCGGCCCCCACGGCATATGAAAAGCTGCTCTGACTTACGCCACTGGCTAGTGCGGTGGAAGTAAATCTGAAGAGCACATACTGGACACAGTAAGTGAAGTCTCTTCTGCTCCATTGTTGTAAATGGCGGAGGACAGAAGACTTTGGAAATTAGTAGGATGGACATCCAAACTATAGAACCTGACAAATGTGTGCGGAAAAGACCAACCTGCCGCATCACACACTTGAGCAGGAACATCCCTCACCCAATGTGAAACTGTTTGCCTGGAGGCAGCCGCCCCCCCCGGTTGCGGCCCCCATGGCATATGAAACGTTGCTCTGACTTATGCCACTGGCTAGTGCGGTGGACGTAAGTCTGAAGAGCACGTACTGGACACAGTAAGTGAAGTCTTTGCTGCTCCGGTGTCGTGAATGGCGGAGGACAGAAAGCTTCGAGAATGACCGGATGTATGGTCGAGAAAGGAACTTTTGGAAGATAGTTAGGGTGAGGATGCAAAATAGCTTTGACTCGCCTAGGGGCAAAATCGGAACAGGATGGCAGGACTGACAAAGCCTGTAAATCCCGAATTCTCCTTAGAGAGGTAATGCCCATAAGAAAAACCATCTTTAGAGTCAGAAGCCTGGCAGGCGCTGATTCTAATGGTTCGAATGGGGGGCCAGCCAACCCTTCGAGCACTATGGCTAAATCCCATGAAGGGACCGTAGCTCTAGTGGGTGGCCTCAACCGCTTAGCCCCACGAATGAAGCGGGCGACTAGAGGGTGCTTTCCAACAGAAACCCCATCAATCAGAACGTGGCAAGCCGAAATAGCGGCCACATAGGTTCTGAGAGTACTAGGGCCTGTGCCTGAGGACAATTTCTCTTGCAGAAACTCCAGTACTGAAACAATTTGGCAGTGAGCTGGGTCTGCATGGTGTGTCATGCACCAGCCCTCAAAAACTCTCCATATGAGGGCATAAGTTCTTTTAGTGGAGGGAGTCCTAGCACTTAGAATAGTCTCTATTACTGTGGCTGGAAGGCCAGCATCTGTGGTTGGTCCCCTCAGGGGCCAGACGTGAAGGTTCCAGAGCTCAGGCCGGGGATGAAATACTGTCCCCTGTGCCTGAGAGAGAAGATCTCTCCTGACTGGAATCGCCCAAGGCGAGCCATCGAGGAGGGATATTAGATCTGGGAACCAAACTCCGGTCGGCCAACGGCACGCTATCAGTAAGAGGCGAGACCCCTGTCGACGGACCTTGGCCAGGACTCCCGGGAGCAGAGCAATCGGAGAAAAGGCGTAAAGACGCAGTCTTGGTCACGCATGGGCCATAGCGTCCAGACCCAGGGGAGCTGGATGAGTCAAAGAGATGTAGAGGGGACATTGTGCCATCTCCTGTGAAGCAAAGAGGTCCACTTCTGCTACTTGAATCTTTCCCAGATTTGACTACTTAGGGGTGGAGTTTCCATTTCCCGTGTTTCAAAGCTTGTCTGGACAGCAAGTCTGCTCCCACATTCATATGCCCAGGAATGTAAATCGCCCTGAGGGACAGGAACTTGTCCTGTGCCCAAAGCAGAACCTGGTGCTCTAACTCGTTCGAGCGGCGCGACTGCAGTCCGCTCTGGCGATTTATTTAAGAGACTACAGATGTGTTGTCCACCCGCACTAGGACATGGTAGCTTCTCAACTGCTGGAGGAAGTATTTCAGGGCCAGAAATACAGTCTTCATTTCGAGGCAATTGATGTGCCAATTCGAGAAGATGACCTCTCCAGATCCCTTGGGCTGGACAGCCAACTAAGGCCGCTCCCCAGCCCATGAGGGAAGCGTCTGTCATTAGCATCTTGCGATGACAACACGGACCTAGAGTGGGACCCAAAGTCAGAGACCGGGGTCTGAACCACATAGATAGGGTACGAAGCCCCTGGCGCGTAACCCTTAATTGCCACTGGGGATTGGCCCTTGGATGAAATCCCCTGGCTCTGAGCCACAACTGAAACGGTCTCATGTGCAGGAGGCCCAAAGGTATCACCGTGGATGCAGCTGCCATGAGACCTAAAACCTTCTGAAAGTGATGAACAGTGACTTTCTGGCCTAGCTTGATGTTCTTTAGGGTGTTTAGAATGGATTTGATGCATGCAGGAGACAGCTGTGCCTGCATTATGATCGAGTCCCATACCACACCCAAATACGATGTCCTCTGAGCCGGAGAGAGAACGCTTTTCTTGCCATTGAGTCTCAACCCCAGAGATTCGAGATGAGCTTGGACAACATGCTGATGTCGAAGCGCAAGCTCTTGAGACTGGGCCAGATTCAGCCAGTCATTTATATACATTTTAAATGTGGATGCCCTGGAGTCGTAGAGGAGCCAGAGCTGCATCCATGAATTTCGTATAAGTGCGGGATAACAAAGCTAGGCCGAATGGAAGAACCTGACACTGGTAAGCTTCGCCCCCGAAAGCGAACCTCCTGAGTTGTGGCAATATTTCAAAATGAAAATACACGTCCATAGATCTGTGATTGGACGCAGCCCCTCGTCTTTCTTGGGAATCAAGAAATACAGACTGTAGTAGCCTGACTCTCTGTCTGGCAGGGGAACACATTCTATGGCCCCTTTGACCAGCAGAGTCTGTGATTCCTGTGTCAACAGATATGCACGTGCCGGTTTAACAGAGGTGGAGACCATGCTGTTGAAACGCAGAAGACGATGTGCAAACTGAATCCTGTAGCCCTTCACTCCAGTTCTTTCGACTCATGGGGAGATATTTGGCAGTAGCTTCCATGCTGCCAGCTTCTCCAAAAAGAGCACTTAATTGTGACACTTTGTTTGTTGTGTGGGGGGGGGGGGGGTTAAGATATCTGGTGTCCTGAAACGTGGCAGGAAGCAACAGAGCATGTATCATTTTACTGGAGGCCACTGCCCCCCGAAACACCGGTGGTGGCGGAGGTTGTTCAGTAATCCCCTAAGGGTGCCAGGGAGGAGCCTTATACTTCTGATAGAAGTTTCCAGGGCCCTCCCTCTGCGGCTGCCAAGTGCTACAAGCTGCTCCCCAGTCTTATGAGGGGGCGCACAACTCGCCACACTCTCTGTTTGAACCTCCTACCCCAGAGGAGCTGGATCGAGTCGGGACTGTTTATTTATTTATTTCTTGTCAGCCCCGACACTTGAGCACAGTGAGTGAGAAACATATTAAAAGTCTCCTCCTGGCACTCAGACTTATTTCTTTATTTATTTTAATCCGCCTGATACGCCTGCAGAACCTATGGTGTGCAGGGCAGTACTAGTCTGACCCACAGCATGAAATGTGTTCCATCCAAGTGCAGATGCTGCTGCAGTACGTGGCTTGGCAGGAAACAATTGCTGTCCTTTCATATATATTATTTTTTTTTTTCATCATAATCATCATCATTTTCATCCTCATTTATTTATATTTTTATTTAAATGATGTTGCTCCAATAGGGGAGAGATAGCAGCTAGCGTCTCTCTCACCTTTGAAATCATAATATACAAAATCTAATATTAAGGCTTTAATCTGGTCACTGCACGAGTCACCACCTAGTAACTCCTCATGTGCTTATAATCGCGAGAGGAGCGCTAGGAGAGAGCACTCTCAATGTCCATTTCAACAGAAGCTAGAGCTACAGCAGCCTCTGCCCAATCCGAAGAAGTGCTTGGGCACGCTTCGGAGGTGGGCGCGAGAGCCGTCTGATCCTCCAGATCGGAGCGCGATCTTAATGAGTGGGAAGCAGCTCGTTCCTCGTGAGAGCAAAGAGCATAGCGCGGATAGGAAGTGAACCGCGGTGCTTACAACTGCCACTCTAGAAGCGAAAGCAGCTTTTTTTTTTTTTTAAACAATAAACATGCGACTTCTCTTCAGAGATCGGCCATGGAGAGTGAGGCACACATCTCATATGGAATCAGCAAGAATAGTTAGAACTTTCTTTCTCCCTTTTTTTCTTTTTATAACTCTCAAAATACTTTCTTTTAAACTAATACTTTCATCAGCGTGACACACACACACACACACACAATGCGGTCTCTGACAGGGCTGGACTGGGACAAAAAATCGGCCCGGGCATTTTTTGCCCAGACCGGCCCACTATATGATCATAAACACCACCCATCTTTGCACGCCCTTAATTATATGCATACCAACTCCTATTCATTAAAACCACTAATGCCATGTAATGAGTGAGTATAGGAACGAGTGAGAGTTAACAGATGAAATAAGTCAAAATTGTATATTTATTATTACAGTTGAACTATACTCCACAGCGGTGAATCCTAAAACAAGCTATAAGCGGCTCTGGCATAGCAATACCACTGTTTCTTACAGGATTTTTATTAAAACTATGGTGGTGTGTCCTTGGTCCTTCTAGGGGGGTTCGGGGGCATGCCCCCCGTGTGAAAATTTTGTGCATTTTAATGTTAAATTCATTAATCTGATGCACTTTGAGAGTTCAAAATTAAAAGCTCCAACCCATATTCAAATTAAACAAAGAAAAATTCAAACCTCTTTTAGTTACAGTGTCTATTTACATTACACCTATACATAATAATAGTTATAATATTAATCCAATGACAGTAATAGCCATATTTTGTAAAACAAATGCACAAAAAAATAAAGGAAACTTTCTTAATTAGTTGTACCAATTTCTATACTTGAAAGAGATAAGCACATGATCTTTTATTTTGACGCAAACTGCATCAAGCTTTTATTTTGGCGGAAAACATGGTTTACAAACGCCTCTTATTAAATTTCTAGTGAATTGCGGTAATCGTCAACTATGCAGATGTGGAAATAATCTACACTCATGACATGGCCTAAGTGTTTTGAAAGTAGTTATGCTTACCGCAGGCTCTACACTTTCTCATATCTCTCCTGATCCTCCGTCCTCACTATCATCATCTGCCACAGGAGCTGATGAAGGTCAGAAAACATATATTTTGACACAGTTTACAGTGTCTGCTTTAAGGGCCTGGTTCTATTTTTTCACGCTATTTATCTGCACATTCCTTGCGTTTCTTCTCCATCTTTTTTTACAGATACACACTGACACTGCTGCCGCTCGCTCACTCGTTTAAAGTTGTGATTGGGCCAGCCCAGTGTCAATCAAGAAAAGAGCCAATGGGCCGCTGATCTACGTGTTTCATGGGCTGGTCTGTCAGAAAAAAAAACTAACACTGACTTTGACCAATGCATTACACCGGCACAAACCCAGCGCCGCCAATTAAGCAAAACAAAACAAATGGGCCGCCGATGTACAAATTTTATGGGCCGTTTAAAAAAAAAAAAAAAAAAGTATGAGTATGAGATATCGGCCCAAAAAGCACGTCGGCCCACCGGGCAAATGCCCGGTATGCCCAATGGCCAGTCCAGCCATGGTCTCTGAAGACAAAGAAACCTGAGTATGTTTCCGTTTCACGTCTATTTATAACCTGCAGGTGCACGTTATCAGTGACGTCACCTGCCGAGGTTATGTAAGCCAATTCTTGGCGTGTTTGACACACGTGTTTCACAACCGGTCGAACAAAGAATGTTCTCATTAGCGCTATTGAGCGCAGCATCGAGAGTAGCTTTTGAAAGGGAACTTAATCAACATATTAGAATGATTTTTGTAAGATCATGTGACACTGAAGACTAGAATAATGGCTGCTAAATATTAAACTTTGGCATCACAGTGATAAATTACGTATTAAAATATATACTTAATATTTAAATATTAAAAACATTTATATATGAAACTAGAAATCAGTGATTTTAAATTGAAATTCTATTTTGCTATATTTTTGCTACACCCAAAATATTGCAAAATAAAGTCAGTAACACTTTACAATAAAGTTTAATTTAACATTCGATAATGCCTTAGCTAACATGAATGAACAATGAGCAGCAATTATTAATCTTTGTTAACGTTAGTAAAAATGAAATTGTTCATGTTAGTTCACAGTGCATTTACTAATGTTAAGAAATAAATGTTGTTCTAGTAAATGTTGAAACTTACATCAACTACAATGAACAAATGCTGTAAATTAACCAATGCTGCAGAAGTACTTTTCATTGTTATCGAATATAATAAACTAATGAAACCTGAAACCTTATTGTAAAGTCTTTCAATAGAGAATGTTGATTGTTGTTGAAATATCAGATAACAGTGTGTTTTTCACAGATGCATCCTAACATGTCTCCATCTGCCTATTTTTAGCTGAAACATGAGATGTCCACTATTGTGAACACAGTTCTGGTGAACTACACCGGTCATAACAAGACATCTGAGCACGCCTGGGACTACCTCCAGAGAACGGTGAGCTCTTCCTTCAGCTATTGTCTGCCATTTCCTCCCTCACTGACTTTTTCCATCATTCCCGCAGTCTCTTACAGTGAACTAACAGTAAAATCTGCTGCACATCTCAGAAATGACAGATGATTATGTTTTTAGGACTTTTCTCATGGCTTTTTTCTCTTTCCGGGTGATTTTCATTTAGGTTTTCTGCAACAATGTGTCTAGATTTTTATGTTGTTGTTGCTGTATTATAAAATTCTTTCCTGCTCTTTCCCCCCTCTCTCTCAAAGATGAAGTGCTGTGGTTGGACTGGACCGTCTAACTGGACGGAGAATCTGGTGATAAAGAGTCAAAAGAACAATTCTCAGATTCTATATCCATGTTCCTGCAGAAATGAATCCATCAGTGGCACAGATATAAAAGAAAAAGGCCTGTGTGAAGCTTTGTCCTCTGATTGGCCGGTCTTCACTACGGTACACACATACAGCATAGTCCTATATTAAGGCATAGTTCACTGGATATCAGCTTTTCTCAGCCTGCTAACCATTCACTCCCATTTCCCATAATGCCAACACTTTAATTAATTTGAAAACTGTATCATATAAAATATAAATATAAATCAAAATGTTTCCTGTAAACTGGACCACTGACGGTTCTAGACTTTCACTCTCTCTCTCCTCTAGTTAGAGTTTGGCTTGTTCTGTTTGTCTCTTCTGATGTTATCTTTGGACAGCTCTGTCTGTTCAGGATCATTTCCAAACCCTGCATATCTTTTTACATGTTTTCCTCTCTCTCCATTCCCTGTGTCCAGGGTTGTGTGTCTAGTGTGGAGGACTGGTTCCTAAGGAACTATGGAGTTATTCTGGGAGTCTGTATTGCCATAGCAGTGATTGAGGTAAATATGTGCTATGGTTTTTGCATTAGTGAAAATGCAAAACCAAATATTTTGGCCTAATATTTTGTATTTATATTCCATTAAAACCTTTTAATGGTCACCTGTCCAGTATGCGGGACGCCTACATTTATTTCACTATATTACAATTAAATCTAATCTAATCTCGACAAACTAAATATCGTTGGAAAGGTCTAAGACTCCCAAATATTTATTTTACCAATGTTTTTTGTTAATAATTATGTAGGAAAAGTAATAGATTAATTTATGACAAGAGTGCACCCTCAAAAATCTACATTATAACAGGAATTTTGACCTTTGTTTAAAAAAAAAATACTTCTTCACATTCACTTCATCACATTTTAGAAATCATCAGAAATTATATATCAACTGAAAACTTAAAATCTCAAAATTCATCCTTTGAAACCCATTTTAAATTCAAACATTGCATTGCCATGTAAATGGTACACCAGTATCATGTTACAAAATGTTTTCAGTCATGAATTATAAAAATGTAGGTTTGTATCATGCACATTCAAGTCTATCTTCAAAAATGTGAGTGACAGTTAAGGGGTTAAAAGGGAAAGGCGTTATTTAATGAACTCATTTAAATGATCAAACAAATATTTGTATTAAATTTACTGGAAATGAAGCTTTATCAACAACCAAAATTTGACTAAAAATACAGGTTTGTTTGTAGTGAGTGTTATCAGCTTTATATAAAACAATAAAAGACTGAGCTGAGTCTGCCCTGATTTAGCTTGGTAGCTGCTAAACGTGCATTTGTGTGTGTGTGTGTGTGTGTGAGAGAGAGAGAAGTGGAGAACCAGATCATGATCACTGTCTTCTCTGCTTACTTCAGCTTTTAGGGATGATGCTGTCCATGTGCCTCTGCAAAAGTGTCCAACAGGAGGATTACACCAAAGTACCCAAATACTGAGAGCAAACCCCCCTCCAGTGACTCAGTGTACAGTCTCTCCACACCAGCAAGAACAACTGAAACGAAGCAGACCAGATGACATCGATCACCGCCCCCCTCCACACACACACACACACACACACACACACACACACGTTCTTCACTTTATTATCCCCTTGTTTAAGGTCAACGTTTTCCGTTGAGAATTCTTTTATCTTTTTCTTTTATAGAAACTAGTGTTTGTTTTTTTCTTGTTCGTGCTCTGCAGGGCCTGAATAGCTTCATGTTTCGTGTGTATAGATACATATACTGTACGCTGACTGTTGCATTTATGCTTTATATTGTTAGTTGGATCTGAGAGCACTTTAGTGAATAGAGAGTTTGAAATAGCATTAGCTACTTTTACAGTATTTTTATAATCTGGAGGGGCAAATCAACACTTTTTTTTACCCATTAGAATTTTTTATTTGTATGAGAATTGTGTACTTTCAATTCAGTTATGTATATAAATACGATTGACATACTTCAGTGAGGTTTATTCTTATTAAATAACTACATCCTAGTTATGGCAGCACTTGATGGTGGCTTTTCTGCATGTAAGTGAAGTGTTATTAGCCGGGGCTGGGTCACTCAGGGTGGAGGCAGGTGTGGTGTGGGTAAAGATGGCTGCGGTTGAGGAATGCTAGGGTAAATGACAAGCCTGAAGGCTAGAAGGGCGTAGTATAGCGTTTCTTATGGTTTACATGTGAGTCGGCCTGCATCGCTCTGTGGATCAGGGTGTGTATGTGGAGTTTCCCACAGATCCTTGTTGTGCTGGTGTGGGTAAAACAGCTGTTGAAGAACGTCTAGAACAGGCATTAGATAGCTTCAGCTGGAAATCCACAGACGTAACATCTATCTTCCTGTTACGGACCCATTTCAGCTCAACCAAAACAGGTCTCGTGTGATGAAGTTGTGTGAGACTTTTTAATCTTTGCGTTTCTTCTTTTTAATATTTTTGTGTCTATGGTTTTATTTCGAGTTAAGCTGATGTAAACGATGTCATCTTTTTGAGTTTAGTAAGCCTGGTGTTGTTTATATCAGTAGTTGTTCTCTGGGCCGTTAGTGTTCGTTGGGAAAAGAAGCAATCGAAGTTTCTTCTTGAGAAGATGAGAGCGAAAAATGATCAAGTCGTGTCTGTAAGGCCATTTCCAAACACTTAGCTTTTCGATAAGAAATCAGTCGAGCTCTGTCCTTAAAAAAAAAAAACTGCAATTTGTATTGTAGAGATATGCCTAGAAGAGACCGAGAAATTAGTCATTTCTTTTTAGGAGTTGTCACATTTCAAGATGATGAATATTTTTTATTAAGCCTTTTGTCTTTTTTGTTTTGTCTAGAAACTGTCTCCTAGAACTTTAGTTTAAAACTTTGTATTTCTGAGGTAAAGTGAAGATGAAGAGCTTTTTTCCTGCATTATTATACTAGATTTTCTGTTTAACTGGGAAGCCGTGATTTATGTAGTGTTTTTCCAGTGACTTTAGTACAAAACATGTCTATGCAATAGTTATAAGTTGGATTAAAAGAAAACTTGGACACAGTATGTGTGATTTCTATTGTGATTTGTCATTGTGTGGGTGTCGTTTAATTTTTGATTATTTTAGTCTCAGTGTAAAGTCATAATAGACCAATCTTTATTTCTTTCCTCTAGGAATCATCTTCCTTTCATTAAATATTTCACTGTAATGATCTTTTTTTTTTAGGTGTATAAAGTCTCTTATGTTCACCAATGCTGCATTTGTTTGATTAGAAATATAGTCTATACTGTACAGTTTTCATATATTATATTTCAATGTTTTTTTTTATGTATTTCTGTAATGGAAAAGCTGTGTTTTCATCCATTTCTAGAAAATTTTCTCAGGATTCTTTGATTATTTTTGGTGTCAATGTAGAAGTTTGAGAGATGACTTTACAGTCACTTCTGATTGTTTTAATGCATCATTGCGGAATAGTAAGTAAGAACTTCTTACAGTATTAAATTCCTGCTGACTCCAAACGTTTATATACCATAGGAAGTTTATACAACAGCTTTATTAGCTTAATTCTTGCTGTTAAGACTGCATTGGAAGTTGTAACCAGAGGAGGGCGCTGTTGGTTAACACAAGGTTTCGAACTGCTGACACTCCAGTTAAAGAATAACATTAAGAAAGTACTAGTACAGTACGTTAATATTCTACTTGTATCATAAAGTTCATGCTAGTTCATGTCGAAAAAGACAGCATGAAGTTTTGCATTTAATCATTCTTCTCTTTTATCTCATATTTTAATAATTACAGACAATATACGGAATCTTTAATTCCTCATGTATTTATAATTAAAGGGTTATGCATTATGAATGTTATTTGTGGCTAATGATATATTATAATATCCCCACAAGAAGTCTAGCCTTATTCTCATTGAAGTCCAGTTGTCTGTAACAGCAGGAAAAGAAAGTAGTCTGAAAGTCGATGAAAATCTTGAAAATGCCTCATATGAAGCTCTGCGGTCCCACTGAGAGAAATGAAGAAACCGCTTTGCTGTCTGTCTGTCATGGAGGACAAGTGACCCCAGAACCACTGCTTGGAAATCTGGCTCTGTGGTTGCATTGACAGCATCTGAACACGAGCTGGTGGTTTGCTTTTGCATATGATCTAAATCCATGACCCAAATTCAGTTTCATACCCAGTAAATTATTTTTTTTTTCTTCCTCCGCTATGTGCAAATCTGCAATGCTTTTCAAATGAGTGTGATTTATGCTCTCACGGGTTTTTACATATAGGACCTACATTTTAGAGCTAATTTGGAATGTTGTAATCTAATATGGTGTCATTTTCAGCTATTAGTTGTGGAACCCCCATGTTTGATGAACAGAGGTTGGAAAGTAACTGCTTTGACTCAGCTGCAGAATCTGGAAGTTGGCTAATAAAGTGTATGCCGCTTCCTCTTCTTGTGGTTTCCTGGAAATGGTTTTACTCATCCACAGCACAGTCACCTCCACCTGAGGGCCTCTTCCTCATCCTGCTGAAACTTCCTGTTTTCCGATGTTGGCTCCCTGGCATACTTGAGTCATATTGTATGTAGAGCTCTAGTCAATGACACCATGATGTCATGCCAAAGCTGAGCCTTGACTGTGAATGAACTTTAATGCTTGCACACAACAATGACATCTTGATATCATATGCATGGGCACTTTGTAACAAACACAGAGTTTATCATTTCCTTTTTGAAACCTATTTGTTTGGGCAACATGTTTGGGCAAAATTCACAATTTAAGAATTTACTACCTTTCATTTATACTTCTATATGAAACATGAGCGAAATTTACATAAACTAAATTTGTAACTGTATCACGATATACAGAATATTTTCTAACTTCACATCAGCAAAAACATTGAGAGAGATTGTTATCACTAATATTTGATGTATCACACAGCCTTAAACCATGTTTGGATTGGCAAGATTTTGCATTTATTTATTTTTTAATAATTCTTCTGTCCAACAAGCACAGCACAACCGATTCAGCATTGATAATAATGGCATATTACTATTATTTCTGAAGGATCGTGTTACACTGAAGACTGGAGAAATGGCAAACGAATCAATTTCAATTTCACAATACTTCATGGGATTGTAGTTCTTGCCATCCAGCATTTTAGTAGCCTACATAGTTTTTTTTTTTTTTTTTTACAGTCGAGTTAAAATGCTTCTGTTCAGTTATGTAACACATTCAAGATCAGTTAGTTTCTGAAACTGAGTCTCAGTGAGCTTTTTTAATTGAACCAATGCAACTAAAACACCAATAACATTATGAACAATTCTAGCAATTCTGTATTTACAGTAAGGACAGCACGTTGTAAATAGGGATACACGATGCTTAATATAACGAAAAACATAATATTGTTTCATTATCATTAACCAGAATAAGGTGATACTCTAAAGGTAGTCCGCGTTAATCAATGCACGTTTTGCGTTAATATTAACCATACATTGTTTCAACTATAGCCTAGTGAAACTGCTGGTTCCTGCTTGAACCCGTCCGAATTGATTAGGTGTGTTACATTCAACTGCGCAGACCATCGGTGTGTGACATCAAGGTACCGCGAGAGCGAAGCAGACCGCTAGTCGCTCTTGCTGTTCTTTGATGTACACCGATCGGTCTGCGCAGCGCCGTTACAAGTCGAATGTTTATGAAAAAGGTAAGCTGATAAAGTTTATTCATTTTATATGCATTATTGACTGCTTTAATAATATAATTGCGTTAATCGGATTTCACCATTGTTTGAGCTATAACAGGTAATAATATTGTTAATGTTTATTTTCTTCACAGACCTATCGTTTCGCTTCATAAGACCTCAATATGGATAGGCTATTATACTGTATGCCTATCAAACTTTACCTATATACATGTACTCTTAAATAATAAATAAATATACACTGTAAAAAATGTCTGTGAAATTAACTGTGTAATTCTGTAAAATCGTGACATCAAAATTTTGTAAATAGAAAAACAATGAAATTTTGTTAAATTTACAGTACTATTTTGAAAATAGTACAAATGCTGTTGTAAAATACTGAACCAAACAAAACTGTTGATTTTACAAGAATGTGTTAAAATAATCATATTAATTTGTAGAATTTACAGATTTACAGACTTATGCAATTTAAGCAGAAAAAAAAACTATACAGAAAGCAACAATGCAGTTAAAATTACAACATGACAGTGTTAAAATATTTTTCGGACATACATATTCTCAATAGCCTATCAACAAGAACCTGTACATTTTATACATGATATATTTTACAGACAAAATATGTTCAAGTACAGCATAACTGTGTTAATATGAATTTTAAAATTGTGTGCTAATCTCAGAAAAATTACAAACTATTGCCTCACTCGAACTGTAAGAATCTATCAGTCTTTCCTGCTGTTCTAAGCTACAAATTACAAAATGGCATAAAACTCAAAGTTAGGGTCAATGAGTCACATTCAATTTAAAGTATTGCTTTTGGATCAAACGCTAACACTCTTAGGCATGAGAACATGTCCAAATTGGGGGAGAGGTTGCTGCCTTACCTTGATGTGAAACACAAAAAATCCATAGGTTAATAACTTGACTTACGCTCCTGATGTCTAACTTCATGTGAATCAAACATTAACTAGCAGACAGACTGTTGTTTTCCCAGAGGTAACAGAATACCTCACCGTTTCTTTTAATGGACCCAAAGTTTTTTTGAAGATCAGGTCAGAAAAAAAAAAATTAATTAGGGAGTGCATTTTCCAACTTTATTTTCTCAAAACCTACCGAGCTGCATACACAGGTGGTTCAGGATTTTGTGTCATCAATGTCACACCTCTGATACAAACGCTATTCCAAAAGTTATGTCTCATAGCCAAAGCTGAAGGCATCATAGTATGCATATTTCAAATGGAAGGCAACCAAAGACTTATTAATAAATATCGTAATATATGTAATGTGTTAAGGGTATCAATGAAATACTGCTCAGTCTACTTAAAATGTTTTACTTGTCCTGATATTTCTATGTATGCATTTTATATATAGCTTAGTCGCATGCTAACAAAGTCCTGAAAAGTATGTTTTTGAATATTCCACCTTTAGCTAAGCAACATGCTAACAACAACCTCCACCGGAATCGACTTCGAGTTTTTTTAAAAACAGGCAATGGGTCTTTTAGGTCCAACAGCACTGTAAAATGACTAGCTAAATATAAACTGGTAGGAATTGCACATTGTAGGCTATCTGTCAACAGTTAAGGGGACATTATACAATAGCCAAACCGTTCACTTGTTATTTTGAACAATTAATTAAATTGTAAATGATCAAATAAAATAATTTCTTTCTTTTTTTCATTTACAGAATAATGTAATTTATTCATATTTATATTTTGTCGATGTAAAATTTACATTCCCATGTAACGTTACATGAACATCTGCGTTTGAATGTCGAGCAGTAGATTTCAGATTATCGCGGGATCACGGATCAGCTGTTTTGATGAACTTCACGACGAGAGTGTGCGCACACTGCCAGCAAGTGCGTGGAGTTTTGCATGACATATCAAATCTGGTAAGTGAACGGTTTGTTTTCTACAAACTTGAAATACATTACTTGTAAGACAATTATATGTTATGACTGAGGCTATTTTGCGTGGACTGGGTTTCATGTTCAACGCACAACTCTTTCAGTTTGTTTCTTTCATGCTGAGAAACGTTAACTAGGATAAAAAAAGCGATTTTGTTAGTTTGCTCAAAAACGACCAACTGTAGTTTCTGCAGCAAAGCAGATTTCTGAATATCACGTGATCAGCCGTTTTGACGAACTTCATAAGTGTGAGCGCGCGCCAATTCTGCCAGTGAGCTAGGGTGGAGTTTTTGCGTGACATCATGTAATATTGCGAGCTCTTGCAGTAAGTGAACAAACAGTTCGTTTTCTTCAAAAAACAGTAACGTGAACTGTAGCCTACAAGTATATGTTGATATCTATTTTCCCATCATAATAATGATGCTGACGAAGCTGTTAATGTGGGTTTTATTATCAGCTCAACTCTGTCAGTGTTTTTCTTTCATGCTGCGTAACGTTAACTGAGATAAAAAGAGCGATTTTGTTAGTTTGCTCGAACGACTAACGTTAACGTTTCCTGTTTCTGCAGCAAAGCAGATTGCTGATTATCACGGGATCAGCCATTTTGATGAACTTCACAAGTGAGAGCGCCCGCCATTTGTGATTTGTGCATGACATGTAAAATTGCGATATCTAGCACTGGTAAGTGAACAAACAGTTCGTTTTATTAAAAATAACAGTAGCTGTACAAGCAAGTTATATGTTTTGACTGAGGCTATTTTGCCATCATAATGATGCGGACGATTGGTTGATAAAGGCTGTAACGTTAGACTGGGTTTTATTATCAGCTCAACTCTATCAGTTTTTATCTTTCATGCGGAGTAACGTTAACTGAGATTAAAAGAGCGTTTCCTGTCGTTTCTGCAACAGCAGATTGCTGATTATCACGGGATCAGCCATTTTGACGAACTTCACAAGTCATTGTGGCGCCCGCCATTTCTGCCAGTGAGCTCAGCTAACGTTAACTGTTAGTGGATTTGTGCATGACACACAATTCCGATCTCTTGCACTGGTAAGTGAACAAACAGTTTGTTTTATTTAAATAAAACAGTAACTGTACAAGTGTATGTTTTGACTGAGGCTATGCCATCATAATGATGCAGACGAACTTTGGTTAATTAGGCTGTTAACGTTAAGCTGTGGGGTTTTTTCAACTTTTTTTCAAAACTTTTTCAGTTTTTTTTTCTTTCATGCTGAGTAATGTTAACTAGTTTAAAAAAAGAGCGATTTTGTTAGTTTGCTTCAAGTCGACTAATGTTTACTGTCATTTCTGCAGCAAAGCAGATTTCTGATTATCACAGGATCAGCCATTTTGACGAACTTCATGAGTGGGAGTGCCCGCCAATTCTTCCAGTGAGCTAGTGGAGTTTACATGTAAAATTGCGATCTCTTGCACTGGTAAGTGAACAAACAGTTCGTTTTTTATATATAAAAAAAACAGTAACTATACAAGTATATGTTTGTGACTGAGGTTATTTATTCAATAATGCTGATGATTTGGGGTTTAATCAGGGTTTTAGTTTCTTTCATGCTGAGTAAGTAACATTAGGATTAAAAATAACCATTTTTATTAGTTTGTTAAAAAAATGATTAACTGTCGTTATTGCAGCAAAACACTAGAGACATTGAGGGGTTATGTGCTGCATTGTAGAGTTCATAGGAACGAGCCCCGTTGTCTCTTCAAATGTGCTGACGCTGACTGCAAACGGACATTTTGTACCTATGCAGCTTTTAAAGCTAATTGTTATCGGGCTCACAATGAGTCTGAAACCTCTGTTACTGCTGGGGCATTTGTTGCAGATTTTAAGTGTGCCATTTCACTGTGTGATCAACAATTTCACACAGTTAAAGAACTTACGTGCCACTTAAAAGAGCATATAGTGGAGGGGCGACCTGTGGCATGTCCAGTAACAGGATGTAAAAATACATTCACTGTGAAATCATCATTTACTGCTCATGTCCAGGAAGCATAGATCATGTTCTGTTGATAGCATAAGTGACATTTACAGGGAAACTATTTCTCAGTCATCTACTGCCATTGCATGTGAAGATGCTTCCCAGGTTTTTAATGATGAAACAGATGACAACATTGAATTGCCACAGAATTTTAGTGAGTCCTTTCTTAGGAATGTATGTTTACTGTACCTAAAATTGCAAGGGCAGCTCCTCCTTCCAGTTTCATCAATACAAACGATTGTTGAAGAGATGCAAAATGTACACGAGTTAGGAAGAGAATACACTTTAAGTAAACTGCAGTCACTTTTAAAAAATGACATGCGTCTTACAGATGATATTGTCAGTAAAGTCTGCGATTGTGTAAAGGATTCAGATTTGTTCTCCCTCTGTCATCAGGGTCCGCTGAGAACAACATATTCAAGAGCTCAGACATTCAAACAAATGTTCCATTACATAGAGCCTAAGAAAGTAACATTAGGAAATGATGAAAATATGAGACAAAGGTTTGCATACTACATACCTGTAAAGCAAACATTAAGTAACTTACTGGAATCAGAATTCTGGAAGAATTCAGTGTCACAACAGTCTCATGAAACAGACCCGGATAATTTTAGTGACATAAGTGATGGTAAAAGCTTCAAGTCTAACCAGTTCTTTATTGAAAATCCAGAATGCCTGAAACTAATTCTCTACCAGGATGCTTTTGAAATTGTAAATCCTCTCGGCTCTGCTAAGAAAAAGCACAAAGTTGTTGCAGTTTATCTTTCTGTGGCTAATCTACCTGCACATGTTCGGAACAATACTGATCACATGTCCCTTGTGTTATTATGTGTAGAGAATGATTTAAAACAATTCGGATTTGCTAATGTTTTCTCAGAGATGTTGGTGGATTTAAAAGATTTGGAGGAAAATGGAATAACTGTAGGTGGTGAAACGGTCAAAGGATCTTTGTATTGTATTGCCGGTGATAATTTGGGTTCACACAGCATTGGTGGGTTTACCGAAAATTTCAGTCGTTCACAATATTTTTGCAGGTACTGTGAAGTCACGCGACATGAGTTTCAAAATGATGACCCTAATGTTTGTGGTCCACAGCGCACACCCGAACGTTACAATTCTATTGTTCGTGATCTAGAAGCTCAAGACAACAAAGGCATAAAGGGAAACTCTGTTTTCAATACTTTGAAATCTTTTCATGTTTGCCAGCCTGGTCTCCCACCTTGTTTAGGTCATGACTTATTTGAGGGTGTCTTGTCCTATGATGTTGCATTGTACCTAGAGCTGAAACAACGAATCGATTTAATCGATTAAAATCGATTATTAAAATAGTTGTCAACTAATTTAGTCATCGATTCGTTGCTAAATAACTTTTATTTGCCGTAAGCGGCTCATTTCGTGCATATTTCAAATCTGCGGTGACCAAAGTGTGGCAGTAATGAGCCATCGGAGGTTTTACTCAGCCAGTACAACAGGAGAAGTAGCAAATAGCCAATAGCTGGCCTTGTTTTATGTCACGTGCTTCCCGAACAGCGTCTCTGCAGCCATAGACATCATATGATGTCTATGTCTGCAGCATTCAGCGTGATGTGGGAGTACTTTACATTGAGCCTTTAAAAAAGAACCTGTAAACTCTGCACTACTGCACTGTTTAAGGGGACGTTCACATATCGCGTCTTTTGCGCGCTCAAGTTCGTTATTTCCAACACCGCACCGCATCGAGTTAAAAACATTTCAACTTTTCAGAATGCCGCAACCGCACCGCGGGTCATGTGACAAGAACTAACCAATCAGCTTCATCCTTTCCCGTAACAACGTTAAAAGCTCAGTCAAGATGAAAGGAACAGCTGATCATAGTTGTATATGGATTTCCATTTTGAAATAAATTTAGTAGCAGAGCTACTGCAAGCGATTTTTTTGAGCTACAAATCCATTTATCCTTTGCTGAAATTTCCACGTCTTCAAGGAGAGAGCACGTCATGGTTGCTTATCAAAGGCAGATGCCTCAGGGGCGCTTCTGCCCGAGCGCTTGGGAAAGGAGGAGAAAGCGGTGCGCCTAGCGTTTTCCACGCGTTTTTAGGCGCGATTTGTGAACTGCCTCTAAGACTTTCATTTGTGCAGATTCTCCAGTACAATGTTGTTTGCAAATGTTTAGTCGTAAAAGCTGATAACATTGCTTTTTAACAGTTAACATTTAAAGCTTTACAAACATGTTCTGTTGTGCAGCCTAATTATGACTGAATGAGAGAGGTAAATGTTTAAAGATATTTGAAATGCACTTTTTTTTCTAAGTATTATTCACTGCTCTTTTTCACACAGCAGGTTTTTTGTGTGTGTCCTATTTTTTTTTCTGGACAACCTTCTGATGGATTTTACTTTAAATTGTGAGTTCCATTCAGGTTTCATGCCATTGGCACTTTTTTTGAAGGATTGTTTACAATTTCACAACAAAAGCTATAAAGCTTTTTCCCAGTAAATAATAAAATACAATGCACTGCAATTTTATTCTGTTTTATCCTTATTCTTCGTGAAAATATGTTCTGAAAGATTCCTTAAGCTTTGTTCAGGATGTTAAACTACTTTAGGAGGTCTAAGGACTGCCATGGTGAAAACATTTATTTGAAATCTCCTTGTGAAATTTGCTAGAGTATGGGTCAGTGTTCTGATTGCAGAAGAGTTCGACAAAGGATTACTAACACAATAAAACAACTCCAGGTATATTTTTGATGAGGATATGACAGTGCAAAATGGTTAAAATCTCTTAAATCTAAGCTGAATGATAAAGACCATTTATTAATAATTTACTTGGGGGAAAAATGGAAAAAACTAAAATATAAGTACATAAACCGATTAATCGATTAATCGTAAAAATAATCGACAGATTAATCGATTATCAAAATAATCGTTAGTTGCAGCCCTAATTGTACCTGAAGTATTTCATCAAGAAGAAGCAATGGTTCACATATTCAATTTTGAACCGGCGCATCAAGCAGTTCAAGTACAAAGGAACTGATGCTCTTACAAAGCCATGTGCTGTCAACTCTCAAGTGCCCAAGCTTTCAGGACAAGCCATTCAGAATTGGATTTTCTTAAGATTGCTTCCTGTATTAATTGGTGACAAAGTGCAAAATCCAGAAGATGATGTGTGGCAGTTAACTCTCCAACTTAAAGACATTGTTGATATGATTTGTGCACAAACAATTTCATCAGCACAGGTAGCCTATCTTGACATTCTGATCCAAGAATATTTGGAATCAAGAAAGTCTTTATTTCCTGAAAGTTTACTAAAACCAAAACACCATTACTTGCGGCACTATCCAGCACTAATTTTAAAATTTGGCCCCTTGATTAGATTATGGACGATGCGTTTTGAAAGCAAACACGGCTACTTCAAGAGGTGTGCCAGGCATTTAAAAAACTTTAAAAACATCTGCCTAACTTTATCCGAAAGACATCAGATGTTTCAGGCATATCTTTTAGCTGGGCCAGGGTGCAGTCAGCTTCTGCAGGTCAAAGACTGTTGCACTTTTTACCCCAACCTTTACAGTGACACAATTAAACATGCAGTGAGAGAGTTTAGCTTTTCAGAAATCAATACTAGTGTATCCACAGACATCGTGTACAAAGGTACATCATATAAAAAGGGTAATTTTCTTGTGTCAAAAAAATGATAAGGCCATTGAATTTGGAGAACTTCTCATTATTTTAATTCAAAATGATGACACTGTGTATTTTGTGATGGAAGTACATAAAGCTGACTATCATTCTGAATACCATCTGTACTCAGTGACAAAACGGAACACCAGGTTGCAATGTCTTAACATTAACGATTTGGTAGATTTTTATCCGTTACCATCATACATTTTTAACGGGCATCAAGTCATTCCACTGAAACACAGTGTGTTGTCGAAATAAAGAGTCTTGGCCACAGTGGTGGAGAAACCACACAAAAAATGCTCATTTATGATTAGGGAAAAAAAATATAGTAAAAACAAAACATAAAATTTGAAAAATGTGAAAGGAACAATTTTTTTTTTACTTTTAAATACATAAAGTTAAAATGCTCAGACACATATTCAAAAGAAGTGGCTTCTCTTATATGCATGTTGTTACTTCACTAAATACCTTTTTTTTTTTTTTTTTTTTTTTTTTTGCTTGATTCTAGAAATGTCTGATTCTGAGAGAAAGTTTCTACGTGCCGCCATTACTGAGGTCTTGCCGGACCTTCCAGAGGTGACAAAGGACATTTTAGAAGAGACACTGCAATCTCTTGGTGTGGAGTCATATGAGGATTTTAAATTTATTGAGGAAGCTGATTTGCTGTCAGCGCTGAGGCCAATTCAAGCCCGAAAAGTCATTGTTGCTTGGAAGCTGAGATGTAAGTGATGTTACATTAGAGAATGCAACCAGTGCCAACACTTAGATGTCCTAAAACATCTGAAAGGTTGGAAATAACAAATTTCACATTGTGTTAATAATTGTCTGTGCAGGCCAGACCCCTGAAAGCAGCAGCTCTTCTGTTGATGCCACGCCTAGACCTCCCACAAACTTAGAGTCTCTATCCAGAAGTTCACAATTAATCTCTTCCGACCACTCCCAAAGCCCTAATCCAGACTGGGTGGACACCTTTCTGGTACCATGGGATAAGTTACCAGAGGAACTGATACAGTCATTAGAGAGAGGTAAACGTCCAAGTCCACGGATCAGAAGAGAGATGGTTCGGATTGTCGTCTGTGAGATGATGCGAAAAAATTCTTGCCCAAGTAAAAAAAGTTCTACAGAAGTTGCTAAAAAGATGGTGGCGAAATATCCTAAATCTCTGCAAGACGTAATCGAGGGAGATGTGATTGGGCCAGGGTACCACTCTTTAGTAAAGCAACTGCAATATAGAATCGAAAATGCGAAGCGCTCTACGACCCCCAAAATGAGAAAACGAAAGCCTCCCACTGATGAGTCTGACACAGACAAAGTCCCTCCAGAACAAAGAGCAACCATGCAGGACACTTATGGGTGTATTAACTGGGATTTAAAATTCCTCCCCATTGAAGAGACCCCAGAGAGCCAGAGAGAAAAGAAAGAAACACTGCAGATGATGTCCCAGCAAACTGATACAAATCTAGAGGAGGTCAAACGTCTAATGAAATTGACTTTCTACACACAGCGTAAACAAGTGAACCAGGGCGGAGATATAAAATGCCTCCTGAAAGAGTGGCTGTTTCTATTCAGTGAACTTGGCATGGGAATCCATTTCAAAGAACTTGCCGGAATTGGGATGTTAGAAACTTTCACCCGGAATGTGGATCTGAAGGGGAAACGACTCTTGAACTACCTCAATACTGTTGGTGTGAACAGGAACAAAAAGTTCCTACAGGCTGTAACAAACTTGAAAGTGATCAGGGGTGAGCTGAGTGGTTGCTCTGAAGACGTCAAAGAGATGTTGCTGCTTTTGCTGTCCTACTTTAACGAGAAGGAAGACGCAATGCTCTGTTATGTGGAGGACACCTGCCTGGCAGAGGAAGTACAGATGGACCAAGTTCATTTGACTCCCACCCTTGTTGTTTGTGGTAAGTTCCCTGTTCTTTTAAAATCTCTTGTATTTTTCTTCCTTTCTCTTTTTTGTGTATTTGTAGTCAGATTCTTAAAGGAACACTCCACAGTTTTTTCATATTAAAGGGTTAGTTCACCCAAAAATGAAAATTCTGTCAGTAATTACTCACCCTCATGTTGTTCCAACCGCGTAAGAACTTCGTTCATCTTCGGAACACAACTTAAGATATTTTTAATTAAATCTGAGAGCTGGATCACTTCTCCATAGGCTTCTAGGTGACCGACACTTGCTGGCCCAGAAAAGTTATTAAAGAGATCGTTAATATAGTCCAAGTGACTACAGTGGCTCAATCTTAAGTATATCAAGCGACGAGAATACTTTTTGTGCGCAAAAACAAACAAAAATAACGACTTTATTCCACTATTCATTTCCTTCTCTCTGGGCCTCGAGTTGGTTCACATAGTGTTTTTGCGCAGTGCGTCTGTGTTACATATCACCAGGCGTGTTACACATGACCAGCGTCGGCCAATAGTGAGCCTACGTGGTGACGTGTAACACAGACGCGCTGCGCAAAAACACTACGTAAACTAACTCGAGGCCCAGAGAGAAGGAAATGAATAGTGGAATAAAGTCGTTATTTTTTTGTTTTTGCGCACAAAAAATATTCTCGTCACTTGATAAACTTAAGATTGAGCCACTGGAGTCACTTAGACTATATTAACGATGTCTTTACTAACTTTTCTGGGCCAGCACGTTATAATGTCTTAGAAGCCTATGGAGGAGTGAGACAGCTCTCAGATTTCATCAAAAATATCTTAATTTGTGTTCCGAAGATGAACGAAGGTCTTGCGCGGTTGGAACAACATGAGGGAGAATAATTACTGACAGAATTTTCATTTTTGGGTGAACTAACCCTTTAAACTGTTATTTGCTTAAGACGAGTTGATGCATGCCTCTCTCATCTCAGTGCGTGTACTCAATCGCTCTGGCGCGTGGTGACAATTTGATAGCACTTAGCTTAGCCCAGTTCATTCATTAGGGACCAAACAGATTAAGTTAGAACCGACAAAACACCTCCACGTTTTCCCTACACTGAAAAAAATGATTGCTGATTTTACTAAAAAAATTATCGTAAGCGGTTGCACTCAATTCATTTTATCTACATTTAAACAAATGCGTTAAGTTGAACTAGTTCAACCTAATGCATTTGTTTAAATGTACTAAAATCAATTGTGTGCAACCAATCACGATACATTTTTTTTTAGTAAATTCAATGAATAATTTTTTCCCGTGTGTTTAAATACAGTTACACGAGTAGTTACACGACCTTCAGAGTGAACACATTAATAAAAATGTTATTTCAGCCAGCGCACATACCTGTATTTACATCCTGTTTTCGGTCGAAGTCCATAGTAATCGATTGTCGAGTTCACGCGCATAGGTTTAGTTACCTATGATCACGCGCGTGAACTCGACAATCGATTACTGTGGACTTCGACCGAAAACAGGATGTAAATACAGGTATGTGCGCTGGCTGAAATAACATTTTTATTAATGTGTTCACTCTGAAGGAATCACTCACATGGCTGGTGCACTTGTAATGACACATCAAGGATGTTAAGAGGCTAAAAGCAGGTTTAAAACTTGCCCCATTGAAGTCAACAGGGTGCAAATTTTAAAAAGAGGATAACACGGTGTAGGCAACAATGATTTTTGTCGTTGTTCTCTGTATTGACAGCACTCCAAATTTACAAAAAAATGAGCTCAATGTTAAAATTGACCGGAGTTCTCCTTTAACACATTTGTACCGAGTCGGCCATTCTCTGGGATTTGTTTTCATGATATTCGAATGTAAGATTTTTATCTCTAAAAACTGATTAGCTTATTACGCTAGTATATGGGGCAGCAACTAAGTAAAAATAAATCGCTAGTTAATAACACTAACAAGGCTCAAAATAGCCTCACACTAACACGGTAGCATAATGAGGGTTCCTACATGCAAACTGAAGTTTGCGTGTATGTGCGTGAGCAACTTTATGTGTGCCGTTGTGCATTTCATATGTATTTATTCGAGCACTGATGTTGACGAGTTAACCCTTTAGGTATCGCAATCTGGTACCGAACAACATGTAATTTTTCGATACTCGATAGTATCGAGGTAATTCGGTCGGTACCTAAAAAGTATCAAACTATGTACCCATCCCTAGATCTGAATAGAAGCTCTTTATGAATGACTGATGAATGAACAAAGATGTTGGCCAATCATAGCAGTTAGTGTTTACGGTCTCACAGCTGACTTGCCCCTACCAATAGAGCATTTAAATCAGGTATGAAATGGCCTTTTATTTTATCATTGATTTTTAACTGGAGTCACTGATAAACTGCAGATGTCTGATTGACAGGTCCAGCTATTATTAAAGGGTTAGTTCAAGGGATACTTGCCCTAATGTCGTTCCAAACCCATAAGACGTTTGTTCATCTTTGAAATGCAATTTAAGCTTTTAATTAATGCTTTTTAATGAAATCTGAGAGATTTCTGTCCCTCTATTGACAACTACGCAACTACCACTTTGACGCATCAAAAAGTTCTTGAAGAGATTGGAAAAACTAATCCATATGAATTCAGTGTTTTAGTCCAAATTTTCACATCACATTATTTGATGATCAGATTTATTTAGGTTTTTATTCACATTTATTACATGGCTTGGCTGAATTCCAATGTAGAATGCGGTCTGTTATTTCTTGTTATACTACAGGGCCGTTGAATGCTTGAATCTGATTGGTTGACGAACGTTCTAAGGTGTGCATTATTTTCAGGGAAACGCACGGCTAAAGTAGTTCCAGGCAGGTCTTGACCGCATTACAGTTCCATATCACTTCGCGTAGTTAACCGTAATAACGGAAAATAGGATACAATTCATAACAAGAAAAAGCATTTAGCCCCATGCGCTTGATCTGCAATTTTCAATGTCTAGCTTCACAATCAATAGAAACATGCAGTTTAATTTTAATAAATAAAGTATATAGTCCTATCTATATTATAATCAATAGAAAATTCAACTGATATTGGCTAAATAAATGGATAGTCCTGCAGTACGGATTTTTATTGCAGATAATAACAAATAAATAATTAGTGATAGGCCCACTTGTTAAAAGGGCTTTGTGTTTCATTTATTTGGCTATAGTCTACCGTCATCTGTCAATGAAAAAAAAAAAAAGAATGAACGAATTAATTAAAACGAATTAAATTAATAAATAAATAATAATATTGACGCAAATGCTTTTCTGTCTCATTATTGCAACATCTCTCTCTAATAACTGCATTAATAACTGCATAAAGCCGGGGACACACTTATGGTCGGTTATGAATGTAATTTGATACTTATGACTGATCATGCCCAAAAGCGCGTTCAGCTTGTTCAGTCTGTGTTCAAAGTCGGTGTTTAAACAGTCAGAGAATGTGTCAGCTAGTCGTGTGTCCCAGCATTAGTCTGCTATCAGTGGCTCAAACCTCCGTTACTAACTCTAAAATGACGTTTTGGAATTAGCAACGGAGGCATTGGTTTAGATGCGTAAGAAATTAGTCCTAAGTACAAGAGCGTTTTAATGACAAACTTTACAAACGTCTTGAAATACATAATCTGAACAATGTTTCGAGGTGTGGTAACTGTAGTATAAGCGGAATAATTGACTTCAGGCCGTTGAATTATTAGAAAAATAATGCACACAGAGGTGTAATTCAACGGCCTGTCGTCAATTATTCCTTACATAACAGACCGCTGCGAAGTATAACAGACCGTTGCCATGAAAAACAGCGCGTTACTATGGACTCGGAATGGACTATTTTCTTTGGCGGAAGCAATACAATCGTTTTTAAATCAATAATTTGTGGCAAATTATTTATTTATTTTGTAGGTAGCCATGTAATAAGCGGGATAATGTATAGAGAGGTGGTCGTTATAGCGAATAACAAGCCCTTCAGGCTGATTCAAGACCCCTCCGCTTCGGGGTTGTTATTTGCTATAACG
This sequence comes from Carassius carassius, assembly GCF_963082965.1. Taxonomy (NCBI): domain Eukaryota; kingdom Metazoa; phylum Chordata; class Actinopteri; order Cypriniformes; family Cyprinidae; genus Carassius; species Carassius carassius. The sequence continues at coordinate 17,860,700 of NC_081777.1, read as the reverse complement.
ACCGCCTCTCTATACATTATCCCTTACATAAACATTGGTCAGCAAACACAAACAAACTCAACCAGGCCTGCTTGACGCACAGGAACAAACCTCATTGGTTCTTGAGAAAGCTCAAACAGGCTGCCTGGTTCTCACATGTCAAGTGAACATGCTTGAGCTTCTATTTACCACAACTGATGTGTAAGCTGATGAATGTTTATTTGTGAATAAGACTAAATTAACTTTGTTCATCATATAAACGATTGTGTCTGCAATTTTTTGGAATAAACCGTTCAATTCAGATTAGTTTTTCAATCTCTTTCAACTTTTTGAAGCAAAGTTTCAGTTGCGTAGCAGTCAATGTAGGGACAGATATCTCAGATTGCATTAAAAAAGTCTTATTTTAAGATCTTAAGAAGACTTAAGAAAGAACTAAAGTCTTGCGGGTTTGGAACGACATGAAGGGCGAGTAATCAATGACAGCATTTTTGGATGAACTAACCCTTTAATACCTAAAATATCTTGAATAAAGAAATTTAAGTAATTTTTTTCTGTTAATAAAACTATTTTATAATTAATAAGTTGCCTGTTTTTCTTCTTTCTCAAGGTGTTTTTTCTCCATCAACCCAGAGAAGGGCACCAAAGTGGAGAAGACACAAACTTCACGCCTCAGTGTGAACCCAAGAGTCCTTACTTTAATTCAGGAACTTTCAGATCATGAGTGGCGCGATGTCTGAAACTCTATGGACGTTTGTTTGGACTTTACCCTGAATTTTGTTTTAGCTTCTATGCTCAGTTCTTCAAGATCAACCCAGAGAAGGGCACCATTGTGGAGAAGACACAAACTTCACTCAATGTGAACCTTTCAGATCATTAGTGGTGCGATGTCTGAAACTATGGACATTTGTTTGGACATTACTCTGAATAAGGTTTGTTTCAGCTTCTATGCTCTGTTCTGAAGATAACTTTTTCAGGTGAGTTTGTATGCAACTTAGTTTTATTGCTCTTATATTTTGTGATATTGTCCTGTACGTCAGTTCGCAGAGTGATATTGTCCTGCAAGTCAGTTTGCAGAGTGATATTGTCCTGCGAGTCAGTTTGCAGAGTGATATTGTCCTGCGAGTCAGTTTGCAGAGTGATATTGTCCTGCGAGTCAGTTCGCAGAGTGATATTGTCCTGCGAGTCAGTTTGCAGAGTGATATTGTCCTGCGAGTCAGTTTGCAGAGTGATATTGTCCTGCGAGTCAGTTTGCAGAGTGATATTGTCCTGCGAGTCAGTTCGCAGAGTGATATTGTCCTGCGAGTCAGTTCGCAGAGTGATATTGTCCTGCGAGTCAGTTCGCAGAGTGATATTGTCCTGCGAGTCAGTTTGCAGAGTGATATTGTCCTGCGAGTCAGTTCGCAGAGTGATATTGTCCTGCGAGTCAGTTTGCAGAGTGATATTGTCCTGCGAGTCAGTTTGCAGAGTGATATTGTCCTGCGAGTCAGTTTGCAGAGTGATATTGTCCTGCGAGTCAGTTCGCAGAGTGATATTGTCCTGCGAGTCAGTTTGCAGAGTGATATTGTCCTGCGAGTCAGTTTGCAGAGTGATATTGTCCTGCGAGTCAGTTCGCAGAGTGATATTGTCCTGCGAGTCAGTTTGCAGAGTGATATTGTCCTGCGAGTCAGTTTGCAGAGTGATATTGTCCTGCGAGTCAGTTCGCAGAGTGATATTGTCCTGCGAGTCAGTTCGCAGAGTGATATTGTCCTGCGAGTCAGTTCGCAGAGTGATATTGTCCTGCGAGTCAGTTTGCAGAGTGATATTGTCCTGCGAGTCAGTTTGCAGAGTGATATTGTCCTGCGAGTCAGTTCGCAGAGTGATATTGTCCTGCGAGTCAGTTTGCAGAGTGATATTGTCCTGCGAGTCAGTTTGCAGAGTGATATTGTCCTGCGAGTCAGTTTGCAGAGTGATATTGTCCTGCGAGTCAGTTCGCAGAGTGATATTGTCCTGCGAGTCTGTTCGCAGAGTGATATTGTCCTGCGAGTCAGTTTGCAGAGTGATATTGTCCTGCAAGTCAGTTTGCAGAGATTCATTGTTTAACAAATATTCTTTCTTGCCCTCTCCTTCTCTATTTTTCATTTGTACTCTTTTTCTCATCTTTGTTTCCTTCCATCTCTACCTCCATCTTTCCTCTATCAGTTCCAATGAGATAATTAAGCTGTACATATTACAAATGTGTATGTTGTGCTGCTTTAATATTAATAAAGAAGACAAGACAATGCAGAAAATGGATGTTTTTATGCAGTTTTGTACTAAAATGCAGTTTAAAACAAAGTTGTTTACAATGACTGTCATTTTTACAAATTTATTCTGGCAACCACAGCTGCCAAATTATTTTTGTAAAAACAACAGGATTTTTTTGTATAAACAAACTTAAAGTCTGTATTTCTTACAGTAAATCCCTGTACTTTTTACAGGATTTTTTTTTACAGTGACCTGTAATTTTTACAAAATTATTCTGGCAACCCAGCTGCCAAATTTTTTTTGTAAAAACGACAGAATTTTTTTTACAGTGTACTAATAGCAAAACTCAAACTGGTTGTTCGTATGTCACCATAAGTGTAAATAATCCTATTGCCTCCTCTAAATTGCTAAATGTCAACTATATTGCATTAAGGTACTATCACCATTAAAAATATGAATTTCTGTTCAACAATGTAAATCCTGATAGGTACTCCACAAGTAAAACTAAATTGATTTCCAATAGACATCAGTTTTCATAATTAACCCTCAAGTTTTGATTTTTGAAGCAAAAATACACACATAACAGAGCTACTGTTTTATTACACTCCTTTTTATTAAATTCAGATTATTGTTTAGATTAGATGTTTTTCACCTGTTATAATAGCTATTTTCTAATGACTAGTATTTATGTGATCTTTTGCATATGTTTAGAACAAATTTCATAAGCGGTATAATATATTCTAATATAATAACCTAAAAAAACGTACTTTAAATATTCAAACTTATTCTACAAACTATACATTTACACTATAACTATGTATAATACAGTATTTACATATATAGGTCCTGCTGGGCAGTGCTCCAGGTGACACTGTGGTTACTCAGGCCCTGTTTACACTAGTGTGTTTTTGTTTTGAGACGGGGTTTGAAAATGAAAACGATCCTCGTCTACACTGGCGTTTTCACTGCATTTCAGAAACGATCTCCATCCACACTACACAACCAAAAATGCATGTCACATGACCATTCATGCAGGTACAACCATAGATATGTATAGGTAGATTCCCTGTTATTTAGATGGCGGACACATCTGCATGCTTGGCACGGTCAAATGGGGCTCTGCCTAATACATATCTATGGGTACAACAATGAGCATGGGCAGCCACAGAATCGTTTTCAAAAGTCTCAGTTTTGCTCCGTTTACACTGAAACGAAACCCCAGAGTTTTCAAACTAAAACAGGGTCTGCAGCATTTTCAAAAGTCTCAGTTGTAGTAGTGTAAATGAGTTAGTTTAAAAGGTTTTGCGTTTTAAAATGAAAATGCACTAGTGTAAACAGGGCCTGTGTGTCTGGGCTTCTTTCTTCTGGATTCCTCAGGCATGGGCTCTTCACTGATGTCCACATGGATTCGTGGAGCGAAGCTGCACGTGGTTGTAGAGAAGCTCTCAGTGATCTGATTCTGTGATTCTGCTTGATCTTCAGTCCCAGCTCAAGGTTGTTGGAACGTTGCGTGTCTTTCTCATGGGCTCTTCCACAGAGCAGTAGATGCCCTGGTATCTCTGCATGCTGCAGCAAGTATGGAGACGGTCTTTTACGGCAGACACAGAGGTACCACTGACGAGACTGAGACTGCTGGACAGACAAACTGTAGAGTTGTGAAGAGCTTGCTGCACTTTTGATGAGTCTTCAAGGCTTCAGGGACAGTTGTGTTGATTTCAGTCACTTAAGCTGCTGTACTGGCATAAAATGTTGAAGCTCGTTTAAATGTAAACAACAATTGATATCAGTAGTAAGTCAATTAGAAGAGCCTCTATGTTGCATGTCCTATATTTTGCTTTCGCATTACCACTGTATTCCAGTATGGGTCTCTTCTGTGGATTAGGCTGTAGACAAGCACAGATCATCTGGCAGCATTCTGTGCTAAATGACAAGAAAGACGGCTGAATATTAGTTTAAACTTTACACCTGTTCTCTTTGTTAGCACAGGTCTTATCTGCATGATTTATAAAATTGTGCTTTTTTTGTTCTTTGACGTTCTCACCTTGCAACTGGTCGGGTTGGTCCAGAGGCTGTATGTTCCTTGCACACAATTTTATACAGGAGAGGAACCCTCATCAGCTTTGCATGGTACATGTCCTTCATGTTGAACTCTGGTGGACAGTACACTCTTGTTCCTGCAGGACAGTGATATTGTCTGATGTTTAATTGATTAACACTGCATGTTGACTATTATATAGGATGCATTTCTGGGATAATCAAAGCAGAACACATACCATGAAAACTTTGAAGGCTGCACCCAAAGTCAATCATTGTCACCTCCATGGTGTCCCAGTTCACCAGCAGGTTCTCCAGCTTAATGTCCTGATGGAAGACACCGCAACATGGCAAATGTAAGCAGCATCAGTGACCTGCCGCATAACATGTTTTGCACTCCCCTCATCAAGGCTTCCACCAGAGCTCCACGAAACCAAACAAATCCATGCAAAGCAAGGGCCGCTCAATGACCATGATATAATGGATGCTGTGTCGTCCTGCTAGTCCAGCAGTTAAATGATCTGAGGGACAATGGGGCACTTATTGGCCAAGAGTGTCAGGCCAATCTCCATGGGGAGGAGTTTGAGAAGACCAGGCTAAAAGAAAGAAGATAGGCTTGTTTGAGATGCATTGGCGTTAGGGGTGTAACGGTACATGTATTCGTACTGGACCGTTTCGGTACAGGGCTTTCGGTACGGTGCACGTGTGTATCGAATGACCGAATACAATATTTTGTGTGCGGACATAGGTACATTTTCGTGTTTCCAAACGAACATATTAAGTGGCGGAAGTCTCCACCTTCAGCGCAAATCCCGCCCTGCAGCTGATTCTAAGGCCGGTGACACACTGGCTGTGTGGCGTTAGCGTGGCGTTTCTGCTGCGTGTCTGTTGCGTGACGCTGCTTCGCGTTTTCTGTGTCTTTACACACCAGAATCGTGCCTGACGCGGCGCTGGCGCGCGGCTTCTGCTATAAGTGACATAGAGGGAGACCGCCGACAGACCAGGATCTTGTCTTCACGACAACAATATCTATACTTCATGTTGAGCATAAATATAAAGCCTACTGATAAAGGACACCGTCAACAGTATTGACGGCAAAATAGACTATGTTTGACAGGTGCAATATGCCAGTGTGTCACCGGCCTAAGGTTTTCAAAAGGCATCACGAGAGTGTGAACATCACTACAACTAGGAAAATAATGATTGTAATTCAAACGCAGCTCCCGTCGGCATTTAAACAGACCTTTGCTCTTAATTCCGATCGGTCCAACGCAATAACGAAATCTGAGCAGGTCTAAAAACTGAAACTGCTGATGCTGCACTTTACACTTTGGAAAAGTTATATATATATTTTTTTAAATATGAGCAGGCCTACAAGCTGGGATTGGTAATGCTGCAATGTAATCATAGTTATTTATTTATATTTTTCATTATATTTTATTATATGACATTGGTTTGAGACAGAGTAGCCTATTTTATTTAGTGGAGAACTTTGCAGCAGTATTTTATTTCTTATTCTTTTTTTATTTTTTATATATATTTTATTAAAAAGTATTTAAAAAACAAAAACAAATTGTTCAAAAAAGTTTGTAATAAACAACCTGCAGTTCAATGTTTGCATTTCTTTCCCTTACTGTACCGAAAATGAACCGAACCGTGACTTTAAAACCGAGGTACGTACCGAACCTTGATTTTTGCATACCGTTACACCCCTAATTGGCGTTGTGCAGACCACCTGATCAACAAACACAAAGAATTAACCAATCGCATGTGCACAGAGGTCATATAATTCCAGCCATGAATTCTGAACAGATTTGCAGATTTTGTAGATTAAATATAATATATATATATATATATATAGAGAGAGAGAGAGAGCGAGCTTGTATCTTCGTATATTTAATAATTGTATTATTTAAAAAAATTAATAATTATCTTTAGTGTATTTAATTTTAATTATTTAATAAAGAAAAAGACAAATTTGCATAAAATGTTTATTATGGTTATTATTTTCTCATTTATGCCTTTATCTGTATACATTTACTTACATTAAGCAATACATACTAATAGCAAATCTCATACGGTTATATCATCACCAAATGCAAACTGGACTGTTTGTCTTTGTCTGGCATCTCAGCTGAGATTGTCCACTATAGGCGATCCTTCCAGTAGCTGCGAAGAAACCAGTGGTGTTACTCAGCTCTCAGCATCACTGAGGCACACATGCCCTCAATTTTAAGCTGCAAACCGTGTGAGGGACCCTAACCCAGCTGTTTAAAACCAACCGCTCTAAACATCCTAACAACCATGAAGCAATGCATGAAAGATCAATCAGAGAAGTCCAACAACTGCTCAGAAACACGCTAAAAATAGTTTAGAAAACCTTGACAATGCACAGGAAAACTTTGTAGCAACACAATAAAATCTGCTTTAAACAACCTAGGAACAGTATCAACTCACTGATGATCACCAAAAACATCCTAACCACACAACACTGGGCTAAAAATGTAATCTTAAAAAAAAAGAAAAACTAAAACTTACTCTATAACTATGTACAATGTATAATGTATACAGTATTTACACATGTAGATCCCGCTGTGCAGTGCTCCAGGTGACACTGTGGTAACTCTTTCTTGTGGGTTCCTCAGGCATGGGCTCTTCACTGATGTCCACATGGATTCATGGAGCAAAACTTCTGCTGGTTGTAGAGAAGCTCTCAGTGATCAGGACATATCAATCAGGCTGCTCTTTTTACAGGAGTGAAGGACATTGAGAGTCTCCCAAAGGTTCTGCTTGATCTTCAGTCCCAGCTCAAGGTTGTTGGGACGTTGCTGACCACTGCGTGTCTTTCTCATGGACTCACAGAGCAGTAGATGTCCTGGTATCTCTGCATGCTGCAGCAAGGATGGAGACAGTCTTTTTGGATTCAAATTAAACCATTCTGCCTTTTTTAGAACTGACTTTAAAAATTTATGATCAGCCTTAAAGAAATCTTTTTAAGTTTTTAAGACTAGTCTAAGCGGTTTAGACCCTGGTTCTTCTCAGACAATGCTGCGCATGCTAATAAATCAAGAATAACAAATTGCGGACACTTACCAAATTTATCAGGCAGGGACAGTTGTGCTGATTTCAATCACTTAAGCTGCCTGCTATGCTGGCATAAAATTTTGAGGCTCATTTAAATGTAAACATACACTGATATCAGCAGTAAGCAAAGCAAGCCCATTGCACTCAATGGCGACCCTTTGAAACGTCTCTCTGGCGTGCAAGTGCAGCTCCTGGGATTTTTTTTGTTTTTTGTTGCTTAAATAGCGTTAAAAAAAGTTTATTTTTCAGGCTAGTGCAGCCAGTGCGCATGCACAGTTTACCGTGCGTTTACACTGTCGCCGGCGAGAGCGTCAAAGTAAGTGGCCGGGAGTCATTAATTTTCAGCTGAGTCTTGGACGCATAGGGCTTGGACGTCGAGGAGAATGGGCTAGGTGCACAAGATGGCGCCGGTGAGCTTCAGCGACGCGAGTGTGTGAATACTTACTTCCGGTCTTGCGACGCTCGCATTGACTGTAAGGGAAACTTACATACGAAACTTGGCTAGATGTATATAATTAATGATTTTCAAATTTAACAGCGGATAGTGTATATCAAAAACATGGGGAAACATCCTCCCTATATTTTGATTACCTCTGTGTGGAAATTCATCAAGATACAACGCGGTAACGCGGAGATTGCTTTATTCTTCTGTTGATTATGCGGATCAGCGTCAGGTCAGGTCCACAGGGATTTCTTCTTTCAAACACAAACCACTCAAATATGCAATACTTTTCATTTTCTGACTGTTATGTAAAATCAATGTTTCTGACTGTCAAACAAGACGCACAGAGATTTCTGATAAAGCATCTTTTGTTAACTTTTTTTTGATAACATAATTTATAACTAACTGTACAATTAAACGTAATATAATTATGGTAGGTTTGCATTAAATAAAAGATCGCTGTTTGCATTCATGTGTGTTTTTATCTATGTTTATTTGTTTTGTGAAAGATCTGCAGCATAAATCATTATCTGTTGTTATTCTTTTGCATTAATTATCAGATTAAACAGATATTAAAATTAGTCATGCATTTTTTACTGTGTAAAATAATAAAATATGTTGTGAAAATAACGACGAAACAGACTGATGTATGTGTACAATTGAGAAATGGATAGGCTACTTCTGAAGATAAATCGCAGCCCACGTCTCACGAGGTAAATATTTAATATATATAAAAAAAATAATGCAAACATTTTCGAGAAATAAGTAATTTGTACATTTACATATTTGGTAAGATAAAAATACATTATATAGCTGTGTATACACACACATGAGTTCAACTTTCATTTTCGTGAACAGTAGGGAACATTAGTGTATTTAATTCATTCACCAGACCCAAACAATGCCCAAGTTTCAAATCCACTGGCTCAGTTAACATTTATAGTATTGATAATAGCAGTGTAGGCTATATCTTATTTGCATTTGAAGTGATATTATAAATCCTGTAAACATATAGAAGGTAATATTTGGACTTCTCCGGTTCTATGCACTGACGTTTTGCACAACCGGAAATATCTACGCACACACTCGCAAGACCGGAAATCAGATATGCAACTAGCCCATTGTGAAAGTCAGGTCAACTTTATGGTAATGAGCTATGTTGCGGTTGGGCGGCAACCAATCAGAATGTAGAAATTCATCGCTTGAGAGGATTCCAACGAACGCAGTCCTGTAAAAAATTATTTGATCAAAACGACACCGATTTGACCCTTCAACCAGGACCGTTGTAATGTAGGCTTCTTCCGTGTTAATGTTAATTAAAATAGGGTGACCATATGCGCCGTTCATACGTGACGTCCCAGCCAGGATTTTAATAATGCCTAAAACATCTAGAGCAGTTTGACCAATAACATGCAAGTATTGTACATAATCGAAATAAACAAAATTAACTGGCCCTGCTATTGTTGGGTTAATAACTTAGTACTCAGAAACTAGATTGTTAACTGTCTTTATTGAATGAACTGGCAATGAACAGAAAATAACTCTGGCTACATTGAGTCAACAGCACAGGAAAGACCAAGAGTTTTCCATTACTAAAACAAATATGAAGATCCTTCATAAAGCACATGTTTATCATAGGCCATATTAAGTGATGGTCAAGGCCATTGGGGTGTACTTTCCTGCTTAAGGGTCTCTGGTTTTGCAGTATCTCCACAGTTTTTGAGTCAGGCATTAAATCAGCTGACTCTGCTGATAGCTCTGCAACGAATGCTCACGTTTCTTCTGTAAAGTAGGAGAAAGAATTTGTTGAATCAGGAGTTTTTCCCTCACATTTGTACATCTGTGGTTTGAATGTAAATGCAGAGTCTGTACTGCTACTTTATCATCGTTCAGCCACAGCACAATTTCTCTTCTGTGTAGCAGATAACATGATTAGCATTACTTTTGCATACCTGCACATTATCACTTGTGACAAGTGTGTTGTGCACATCCGGTCCTGTGCACTGGGTTTCATGTATACCAAATCCTGACAGTGGTCATTTATTGTGCCTATTTTTTTTTTTTTTTTTTTTGAATCTCATCTGTCCTCTGCCTGTCTGAACTCATTTTGTTGATGGACATGTGGGGGAGGAGAGTAGGAGAGTATGAAAGACAGTTTACCTGTTTGGTTTCTGTGTGCGTGTGTGTGTGTGTGTGTGTGTGTGTGTGTGTGTGTGTGTGTGTGTGTGTGTGCGCGCGTGTTCACTCTAGAAGACTGTTAAGAGGCTTGTTAATTCAATAACTGAGGTTGTTATCGAAAGATGATGGCTTAAGGTCACTGATGCAGAGAAATGTGTTCAATAACATTTATTGGTTACTTCACATAAAAATAATTTACTCTTCCCCGTGTCTATCAAAACCTCTGTGACTTTCTATTTTCCATAGAACAAAAAAGTGAAAATATTTTACAGAATGTCCAAGCTTCTCATTTCCATACAATGAACTACAATTTCCAGGCAAGATTTTAATGGGTATTGACATAATTCTATCATATGACTTCTGAAATGTTTCATATTTCATTATGTTTTTATGTATTTTTATGACAGCTCCTGGTCATCCTTCACTTCTCACTGCCTTTAAGAAAGCAGTTTGAACCTTCATCAGAATATCTTGTGCTCAACAGAAGAATGAAAGTCATCCAGTTTTGAACCAACATGAAAACGACTGAATTAAAGGATACAAATTATGACAGTATTTTAATTTTGAGATGAACTATTCTTTTATTCAATGCTATTTTCTGCAGAAAATGTGTATGATATAATGTGTATAATGTCATACGATATGGTATCTGATCCGTATTCTTTCATTCTCTTTCTGTCATTTAAAAAAAGGCCTTATTCACACACAGCTGCAAATGATCAAATTAATCCAGATAAACCTGTCATTCCTTGCTGGTATTGGGCCAAGCCGGTCAAATTTGACGCTTTATTTGCTGTGATGAAATATTTTCGTTGGCTAAATTGAATTTCATTTTTCTCCCTATGCTAAACAGATGTCATCTCTCTCTGTTTATTCACAGCAGACTCATTTGCTATCTAATGTATGCATATTGTATGCTCCCTCTTGGCAGTTTTGCTATCATTAGTTCACAATACACACTACCCACACTAACAACATTTTTCAATCCATAGTCTTTAGAATAATATGATTACCCATTAGCCTGTTGTTTTAGTCTGAGACATGAGGAGCAACACAGAAGAAATATATGTAACAAAAGAATAAAGAGATGTAAAAAGGTAAAAATAAAAATGCTATAATAAAATTACTTTCTGTCAGTTTTATCACACCTTGCTCCACCTAAAACATCATAATTATATTTTTGCTATTATTGTTAGCTCTTATCTCATTTTTTGACAAACCTCTCTGCAGAACTCCACAGTCTGGTTCTCATTATTGCTTGAGAAAGCATTTTCTTCATATTTTGCACTCCGTCATGAACAATGGTGGCTGTGGGTACTGTGGCCTCTCACTATCATTTTTGCAGCAATGGCCAACAATGGCGAAATGTCAGCGGGAACTTTAGACCACTTTGCTTTGTGTGAAGATGTAAAGCGATTACATGCTAATGATACAAACAATAGATTCCAATTCAATTCCAGTGCCACCACTGAGCTTTGTTTTGCACCCGAGACATCTCATTATCTCATAATCCATGCTATATCTCTTATTTTATTGCTGTATACTAATATTAGAGCAGATGACTAATGATTGACAATGCTAATTCCAGGACTCCTTGGGGTGATTTTGTATATCCTTTTCAGTGTATTAGCTTCATAAATCTGCAAATGGAGTCTTATTTCCTGCTTATTTAAAAAAAAAAAAAAAAAGATTTTCAGTAATGTTTTGGCAGCAATTAGCTGGATCTGAGTTTTGAAGAGAACACGCAATAGTGTCTCCAAAGGATGTAATACACTGCACAGGGCAACTTTGCAAATGTTTACAGTCTGTAAGAGTTAAATAAAGTCAGAGTTTACATCTGCATTAATCCAGTTACATTTCAAAACACTAATTTCAAAACATTCTCTGTCCTTTTTTAAGGGCTTTTTTAATGCCTTTTAATTAAACAGGATGGTGGAGAGCTAACTGGAAAAGAGAGGGTTGCAGGTTCAGCAAAGGACCTCAAGATGGGAAATGAACTTGGTTCACCATGAGCGCAGTTGCACTGTATGTCGCCCACTAACCCCGAGGCTATTAGTGCTGCCCTCTGCTCACACTTGCGTTTTTAACCATTTTCCAAACATTTCTTGTAAGTGCTGAAATGTTTGACAATGCAACAAATCATCTTATTGAATGCGTAAATTGTAATAAAGTCACAATGAGATCAGACAAGATAAAGTTCTCATTCTATTCTTCTAACACAATCATTTTATTAGCAAAACATCTTACTACTTACAGGTTGCACTCATTCTGTGTATGATCTAAAACGCAATTGGCATCACGTTTTGCCGCAGGACAGCAAATATTCTTTACAAGTATGCAATATGAAGATTGTACAAAGTAAAATAATTTATAATATTTTAAAATGATAAATATATAAATTTCTACATTATAAACATAAGTATATGTTGATAAAATATCCGTCACATAAGTAAACATGCATAATCATTTTTGCATATTGTTCGTGTTTTCGAATAAATCCACTTAGGATACTTATTTTTCTCAGTGTGGACGGAAGGCCTAATTGTGGAGAAAAATATGTGTTTTCAAATGTATCTGGATATAGGCAGCAGATTTTGGACGTCTGGAGTTGACAGATTTCACAGAACATCATATAGTGTATGATGGACACATACTTATTCAGCTTCAGATTATGAATCTATCCAGTTGGAGGATATCAGACGTTTGATATTTTGAGCCACGTATTTGTTTTCATATGTCATGCATCTCCTAGAAACAAGGCACCGTTTTCTACGAGTTCGTTGTCCTCAGAACAACTTGAAAGTCTGATAGTGTGTTGTCCTCAGCTGTTTACTAAATGATGCCTGGTTTTTCCTGTAACCATTTAGCCAACCAATTATATCTTATTGAATAATAGCTTACTGCATTGTGTAATAATAAATAGTAATATACGTACTAAATTGTTGCCACTTGACACCATTACCTTAAACTGTGAAACTCTGGTGAAATAATGAGTTAAGGAGGAGATGTTAAACACAGCTATCACTGACTGATTATTCTTATATTATCTAATTTATTCATCACACTGCCAATCTAAAATCAAGTCGGGTGCATTGCATTATGGGATACTGTTTTGTTCAGCGTGGCCTGTATACTATTGAATATTTTGTTACCTTTAGTAGGTCACCTGGGTAATCTATGCATACAGAAAAATTTACATACTTTACATACTCATTCAGCTTCAGATTATGAATCTATCCAGGTGGAGGATATCAGACGTTTGATATTTTGAGGCACTTATTTGTTTTCATTTGTCATGCATCTCCTAGAAACAAGGCACCGTTTTTTACGAGTTCGTTGTCCTCAGAACAACTTGAAAGTCTGATAGTGTGTTATCCTCAGCTGTTTACTAAATGATGCCTGGTTTTTCCTGTAACCATTTAGCCATTCAAATCAGCAAATATATGAGGCATAGTGTTTTTTTAAAATATGTTCTGATTTTAAAAGTCGTGTAGTGTATTTAAGCTTTAAATGATGTACAGTTGTGTCTACATTGCTTAAATCCCAAAGCAAGAACCCAGGCAAAGGTTAAGGCTCCACCATCAGTATCAAGTGCATCAGTATCAACAGCCTGCATGCAAAACAGCCACTTTCCCTTGGAGATTTAATCAAGCCTCTTAATAAAAGGAATTCAAAATTTATGCATTAGTGCTGGCACAGTCTAAATGAAAATGAGGGAAGACAAGGAGGTGGGGAGGAAGCTCGCTGCTCTGCTTGTGGCGAATATTCCTGGAGACTGATTAGAGAAGCAGCGATAGCTAATGATATTCATTGGCACAAAAATGAAGCCTTTGGTGCGCCACGTCTCTTCATGTCCCACATCTGAATCTCCAGACTCTTTATGAACTGGCAAAAATATTTTGTTCAGAGCCGGCTCTGTTCACGTGGGGCTTAGTTCTTCTGTTCATCATGTTGATGTTGCTCGTTCAGTGGTGCCAAGAAATCATACGTGTCCCTTTAGCACTTGCCTGCTGCAAAGCACCCTGGGATTTTAGCTTGCAGCAGCTGTGGTGTGTCAAGTGTGCTGGTGATGAACGTGTCACTACTGTCGGAGTCCCTCTGTGTGTGTTACTGCTTACAGATGTATCAGTTTTCAGAAGATGCTCTTTACTGCAACAATCCACAAAACTCAAAATGATAACCAGAGTACTCAAATAACAATCAACTACATGTGTTGGATTGCAAACTTCTTTGACCGTGTTCAGAATAAAATTATATCTTATTGAATAATAGCTTACTGCATCATGTAATAATAAATAGTAATATACTAAATTGTTGCCACTTGACACCATCACCTTAACCTGTGAAACTCTAATGAAATAATGAGTTAAGGAGGAGATGTATATTATCTAATTTATTCATCACACTCCCAATCTAAAATTCACATTTTGCGCACACAGCATACATACACAGTCTAAACTGCAGCAACAGTAGGAATATTTTAATGTGCGATTCTGAACATATCCATTCTCTTTATGAAGAGTTATATATAGGATGAAATTGGGAAAAATTGGGTCACTTTTTGCCATTCATTTCAATGACAAAAAGTGGCCCAATTTACCTGAATTCACCAGGGACTCATGGTCTTTGACTAACAGTGAATATTCCAATAGTCTTTTTGGGGACATCTGTTAATGAGCTGAGATGGAGGAGTTCTAAAAGGGGCTTCTAAAAGTGTAACATAATGAGGAAAAAAGGACACATTTATTTTCTCGGCAACACCACTTTTTTAGTAACACTTTAAAATAGGGAACACATATTTAATTTTAATTTAGACTTTCAATAAACTCCTAATTTGCTGCTTATTTATAGTTAAGGTAGTTGTTAAGTTTAGGTATGGAGTCAGATCAAGGGATCTTAAACATGGTTATATAGAATAAGGCATTAATATGTGCTTTATAAGTATAATACCAATAAGCAGCTAGTTAATAGTGAGAATTGCTTGCTTAAAATTGTGTTACAGACTTTTTGTTTTGGTTGTGAATTGATAACTACCAGGGCTAATAACTGGATCATAATTGAATCTGAGCACATCAATGACATCATCACTGAGCTAGTTTGTTGAGGTCAGTAGTGACCTCATCAGAATTCATTTTGATTAAATCACCTGTGACCTCACTGATAGACCCTTTGAACCTTTGAACCCATCTGTGATCTTATACCAAAGACCTCAACGGTCATTTTTTGATGGCCTCAATGTTTAGTTGTAACATCATCACTGAACTTTCTACTGACCTCAGTGAGTAGAGGAGTAGACCAATGTTTAATGGATCAGTTAATTAGTCAGTGAACTCATTTATGAATATATAATCTTTATAGTATTATTTCAGCCTGTGCAGTGTACTTTTTGAAATATCTCACTATAAAATGGTTTCATAGAGAGAGAGAATTTTTTACAGACTGGCCTTGACAAACAAAAGCATAGCATTTTGACCTTTAATTTTTTCCCATTAAATCATTAAAGGTATAGTTCACCCACAAATTAAAATTCTGTCATTAATTACTCATGTATTTACAATCTCATAAATCCTTTGTTCATCTTCTGAACACAAATTAAGATATTTTTGATGGAATCTGAGAGCTCTCTGACCATCTATAGACAGCAATGATATTACCACACTCAACGCAATGCAAGGACATGGGTAAAATAGTCCATGTGACTGTAATTTTACAAAGCTACATTCAGCACTGAATGTAAACAACGCTTATTACGTTGATTACGTTCTGGGGTACTCTCCAAAATAGTGGAAGACAGTAACTCAGTAACTGAGTGAATTATGTTATTATTGTTTTCTTTGTGTACAAAAAGTATTCTCATAGCTGAATGTAAAATCACGGTGGAATCCCTGATGTCACATGGACTGTTTTAGCAATGTCCTTCCTATCTTTCTGGGTTCCTCCTGGTGCACGACAATGCCTGGCCTCATGTGGTGAGATTATGCAGACAGTTCCTGGAGGATGAAGAATTTGATACTATTGAACAGCCTCCACACTCGCCTGACCTAAATCCAATAGAATGCCTCTGGGACATTATGTTTGGACCATCCGAAGCCACCAGATTGCACCTCAGACTGTCCAGGAGCTCAGTGATGCCCTGGTCCAGATATGGGAGGAAATACCCCAGGACACCATCTGTTGTCTCATTAGGAGCATGCATACAAGCACGTGGGGGCCATTGAGTCCCATTTTGAGTTGCTGCAATGAAATTGTAGCAAAATGGACTAGCCTGCTACATCGTTTTTTCACTTTGATTTTCGGGGTGTCTATGAATTCATCCCTCTTTAGGTTTATAATTTCCATCAAAGATGTGGCATACTTTCATTCCTAACACATTACCCAGTCCATATCCACTATCCAGCTTGATATTTTCCGCATTGAGATCTGATGTTTTTTCAAAGTCTTTCTTTAGTATTTTTTTGAACAGTGTATGTGTGTAGATGTGTAGACGGAGGTAAATTATTTCAGGTAAGACTGGATTATGTCAATTAATTTTGAAGTAGAAGCAGACGTGAGGCTGATTGTGGACAGATCAGGTTTCTGTGTGGAGAGGAAGGAGTGTGGTAATGATTTCCTTGAACACACTCATTGGTTTGTTCAAGGGCTGCAGAGGAGGAGACCAGGAAAAGACCCAAGGGGATAGTTTACACACAATGAGATTGGAGGAGTGGACACAATTATGTCAACATAATGCTCTGTAAGCAGCTCTGGATATATGCCTCTAAGGACATAGATAGCCAGTTAAGATAAAATTACATTCCAATGGTAAAACATTCAATTTCTTATTGAATTAAATTCCTTCACTCCTTAAGTGCATAACAATCCTCTCTTAGTGTGGCATTTCTGTGCAACTAGAGTCACAAATGAATTGCCAGAATAATGACAGGTTTCCCTAAACCCATCTGTTATTGCTTGGACAAACAGTCCCCAAATAACCAGTTTTGCTATGTGGGGCTGGCTGGGATGCTTAAAAAACAATTTATATTGCCACAGTATTTACAGCCTACAAATGGCTTACTTGGTTGTCTCTGACATTAAACTGGGATTGGAGAAAGTGTCTTTAAAGTGTCTATACAGTTGCACAATTCAACTTTAAATGAACAAATTAAAGCAATTAAGTGAACACCAATGTATTTACTAGGATAGTGTAAGCTGGTCACCATCCAACTGCATTTAATTTTTTGAATCACTTCTCTCTTTAGTGAATCATATAACAGATCTTTCCTATATTTGGACGTGCTTCACAGGGCCTAAGAGTCAGGAATTCAGAGCTCTGATTTACTTTCCATTGACTTAATGTTAATAACAGAGAACTCGCATGGCACCTTAAATCTTTTCCTCACACAGATGTCTCCTCGATCTCAGTGTCACCTCTCATGTGTCTTTTTGGCCTGAGTTGCAGTGCTAAACTGATGAAGGACAAGACACCCTGAATAGTCCCTGGACTAGATTTTTGCAGATTACTAGTGAAAATGTTGCTACAAAAATTTGGGGAAAACTCTGCGGTTATTGATAGTGAAAAATAATCAATTTCATACACCTTATAGTGATTCAGTTGCTTTAGTTTAAATGACTTACAGTTAGTTACCCACAGTTCTATGCAATTACATTCATAAGGCATAAAGGCCATGGAAATAACCACAAGAGCCACCATATAACCTACCTAATTGCTCTTGAAATTCGTTGTTTGTTGCATGACTGAACACATTATTGAACCTTTAAACTAAAGCCACCCAGGCAGGCATCAACCAGATGACTATGGCATCCCAGTGATAGGCCAATGAGATCTAAGTATTTTTACAAGCTGAGCTCAGCAAGCCTACAACAGAGCAGAGAGCTCATTGCTTTATGGGCCCGAGCTCTTCCATTACAACCATATTAAAACAAAAGCAGTTTATATTGAAAAGATTCTCATGTCTTTTAGCACCTGGTTTCCATCTAGGAGAGGATGTGTTGGCCAACACTGAAAGGATACCCTGCCTGTGCTATTACCATCAACCATACCATATTTTTTTTTTTATTATATTCATATTATTTTTATTAATTGTATTAAATTATTTGAGTAAATTTGGTATGTTGAAATAATTATATCTAATATGCTGATTTGGTGCTCAGTTCTAAAAAATTAAAGTATTCGCAAGTATCTGTTTTTGCTGTTTAATTCTTTATCATTCTTTGACTAATACAAAGTTAAAAAGAACAGAATTTATAAAATATAAATCAGTCTGATGCATGCCTGTTGAATAAATGTATTATTATTACTATTATTTATTTATTTTTAAATTATGGGATCGCGATTTCCAGAAAATATTAAGCATCAAACCAATGCAGCAAATCAGCAAATCAATTGATACTTCTATAGCATGCATATATATATATATATATATATATATATAATTTAAAAATATATATATATTATGTTGTTCTATTGAAATGTAACTAGCAACTGGGAGAAAGCACGTAGCTTCACTGAATCTGACAGAATGATGCACGCATGAGCCAGCAGTCGATGTGTCTCTCCCTATGGATGTGATTAAGGAAACATTCTGTGCTCTGCTATAAAAGCCTTGTGACACAGGTGGGCTTGGAACAAGACAGATTGTGACCATTTCCTTTTAATTCTCAGCAGAAGCAGTCAGCCATTAATTGAAATGTCATCTTTTTATTACTGTTGTGTTTTCTTTTATGGCTGCAGCGGCCACTTGCAGGATATTGTTTTCATTGAGGATAAGCCTGTTAAAACTCCCTCATCAGCTGTCTTACTCTTTCCGTCTCTGTTTTGCATGCTAAGTAGAGACCGTCCTGTGGAAATGAGAAGAAAAGTGACAGGGTGCAGACTTCATGAACTCCCACACCGGCCCATCTGTCCCTTTGCCTCTTCATTGTGAGTAATGGTGTCCAAAATAAACCAAACTGATTGTGGCACTCTGACATGAACAGACACTAGTGAGCCAGTGTTACCACCAAGGAAAATGAGGTGGCCCAACTGTCTGACAGCACCTGTCAAGCTAGGCCTTGTTTGTGTACTTTGTGAGAAATAGAAATGCAATAAAGACACATTAGTCCAACTGCTGCTGGGCCTTTATCTGTCACTCATTTATAGAGCAAACCCATTTACATCATATCGCCTCTATAAACCTCTCGCAGTTACAGTAGAATCCAATAAATCTGCCGTTGCAATTAAACTAGCTTAGTCTTTTTAACAGGAATGGGTCATCTTTTATTCTCTCACATTCTGTCAGTAATTTGTAGTGTAAGAAGAATGAGTCGTTTTTTATTCAACGCCCCATTTACTGAGACGTCCACACTCACTTTCTCACTATCTTTTCTCAATCTCTCACTTTGGCTCATATTAGTGTGAAAATGTACATAGTTTTTTAGTGGCAAGTCATTATCCCCATCAATAGTTCAACCAGATTTGTGCACTTTCTGCACTTTTAATATTTAAAATCTCAGTATAGCATTTAATATTGTTTCTTTTGTACAGTCGATCACATTTAGCCTTGGAATACAAAATTCTGCTGTTGCCATTAGCATTGTTTTCTTTACATGCATGAAAGTCAGTCAGTACACTGGAAAAAAAACAATGTTTTTAAGGTAAGTGATTGCACAAAATGTTGGTATAAATATATGTGTTTGCACTTGTTTTTAGTTTAACTGAGTAATTTGATTACAATACAATTTCGTAAATCCATCCTTATTTAGTCATGTTTAGCCTTCGGGGTAAAAGAAAATAATGAAAGAGATAAAAGTTTAAAATAAGTAATAGTCACATTGTGAGATAAAAAGTCCCATGTAAAGTCACATATATGATATATGAAGTCATGTTGTGATTATGTGAAAATTTGATGAAAAAATTAAAAGAAACAAAACTATAATAGCAAGAAAAAGTTATGACTTGCTGTTTCAAGATAAAAGTCATGTTGCAATTGTGAGATATATAAAACTGAATTATGATAAATAAAATGGCTTTAAATTAACAAAATAAATTGCTTAATTTGTTTTACTCTAATGGGGAAACTGGCTTCTATAACAAGGCCTGATGCTTTTTTCCCAGTGTGCACAGGGAACAATTTGTCAAATAATGGATTTAACTGTAAACAAGCCCTATAAATGCTTAAATCTATGCAGACAAAAATGTAAGTCTGAGCTGTTTAAACTGAAATAAACTTTCACTGACTAATCTTAAAATATATCACTACCATTGTTTTGTCTTAAGATGCACACCAGTAATGTTTTTTTCCATGGCACTTTTATAAAAATTACTGTCCTAATTGGCCTAATCCTGGTCTAAGACCTGTCTGTGAAACCAGGCCCAGGACTTTCATTTTAAAATGTATATGCTTTTACTACTATATATTACAATATAAACCCCATAAAGTAAAGCCTGTCATAATTCAGCAATAGTCAATCATAAGCCATAATTTATCATGTATTTGCAGTATTCATTGATTGTGCACTGTTCTGAAACTGCAAAACTGTAGAACACAAAAGTGCTGCATTTCTATTAAGAAATGTGCAGCATTCTTATTTATTTAATAGAAGAGGGCCTTTTTAACAATTTAAAGTTTAACAATTACATTAGGCTGTGTTGCATTTCCTATATTTCCATCCCCAAATTTAAGACCTCCTAAAATAACAAATAAGATGGCTGTCATTCCATTTAAGATATTTTAGTTTATATTTTTTCTGATATTTTTTAAGACTTGGAATTTTATAGCACTGAATCTTTTAGATATTCTTGCTCCAAAACCAGTCGATGAAAACATATATTTGTTTTAATCATTAAAAAAACAAAACAACCAAGAATGAAAATTCTGTCAACATTTCCTAACCATCATGTCACCCCTCCTCCCCTCAGTCTGTTTTTCTAACTCATCTGGATTCTATTAAAGAGAGGCTGTCTGTCCGCTGCTGTCAGAGAGAAAGAGGGAGGAAAATGAATGAAAGAAAGTGAAAAGAGCAGTGATAGGCTGAAAAAGAAAGGAGAGAGGGTGATAACAGAAAACAGAAATAAACAGACAAGAAAAGATCACCAGAGAGCACGATTACACAGAATATTTAATGAACGAGGTCTTCCAGAAAGCACTGCTAGAGGCAAAGTGACAGAAAATCTGCTTAAAAGGACTTTACACTGAATAAATGACCAAAATGAACGCTGTTCAAATCTTTTCCTAATTCTTCTGATCAGAAGGAGCACGCTGTGACGAAAGTGGACAGTGGATCCTCCACAGGAACCGTCTGCCAGGCATGGGCTCTTCTTGGCTCAGTAACTCAGCACATGTGCCATGGCACCAGGGTGAGTGGAAATTTCTCCCAGCTCATCCAAATCTGCACACTCGCCACAAATCATTTCAAGATGGATATTTCAGAGATTAAAGACAGAATGAGGAGGAAAGAACAGTGGAGGAGAGACAGCAACAGAATAGGGTATGATCAGAAATTGTCAGTAGGGTTTCTGCTCTAATTGTGAGTTCTGAGGTTAACAAGAACCTCATTACCAATTAAACAATTCTGACTCATCCTCAAAATTGATCAGACGTCAAATAGCCCACGAAACAACAATGGCAACCCCTACGGATAATATTACCTACGGATGCAGTGTTTATTTTAGTGGTAAACATTGAAAAATAGATTTTAGGAAAGTATAACGTTGCAATAAAATTAATACGTTTGGCGTGACTTGCCTGGAATGCTACAAAGTCGTGAGTCCTGGTTTGAAGTTTTGACTTACGGGCTCAAAAACCTGTCTGGAACAAAGCATTAGATTCCATTGTCTACTTTGTGAAGAGCACTGATCAGAAATGATGAGATACTATATCATAATTATGAGATAAAAAAAGAGTTACATTAACATACAGTTAAAATCATGACATAAGTCGAAATTTTAATTATAATTATATCAGTTCATTTACTCTCATTATTTCAACTCTTTCATAATTATGAGATAAAATGTTAAATTATGACATCTGAATTACAGATTGAGGAAAAAATCATTATGACAAAAAGTAGGAAAAGATAGACTATCTCTTAATTTTATCTTTCTGTCATGAAACATTGCATAAAAAATATACTAAATATCAATGTGGCAGGGGGGCGTGGTTTAGCGAAGTCTGTAGCGGGAGAGAAAATCAGGAGACGAGCGGTGAGTGAGTGGGTTGGACGGAAACGATCAACACCTATTTCTTTTGCAGTAATTGGCATGGAGAGAGTATAAAATGCCAGGAGAAACGGGAGCAGTTGAGAGAGAGACGGACTGCTGACGTGACCCCGAAAACCGGAAGGAGTAACCCGGAAGTGCTATGCGTTAGAGTATATTGTTGTCAAAGTAAAAGTCACCGTTGGTGTTTACGAAGAATATTTATTTTGAGTCCTAATAAAACTCGTCAGCAGTCCAGCCGACTCTTGTCCTCTTCCTTTCCTCACATGAACTCACTAAACTGGTGCCGAAACCCGGGAAGGAAGAAGGAGTGCCGCTGCCATGCAGAGCCCATCCTCCACGCCACTTGCGGACATCATCTCATCCCTCGCTGCCCTACATCAAGAACAACATCAGGCCCTGTTGGACTTGAGAACGGATCAGGAGCGGCGGTTTCATGCCATCCTTCAAGCCCAGCAGGAGGACCGCGAGAGGTTCCGGAGCTGGATCGACCGGGAGGTTCGTACCGAGGCCACGGGACCACCTGCGGTCCCCACTCACCTGCCCCTTCACAAAATGGGACCGCAGGATGACCCTGAAGCTTTCCTGGAACTCTTTGAAAAATCAGCTGAAGCGTGCGGCTGACCCCACAACCAATGGCCAGTTAAGCTGATTCCCCTGCTCTCGGGCGAGTCCCAGGTGGCCGCACAACAGCTACCAGTGGCGAACCTCCTGGTTTTCAACGACCTGAAGAGGGCCATCCTTCAGCGGGTCGTCCGGTCCCCAGAGCAACATTGTCAGAGGTTCCGTTCCCTGGACCCGGGGGAAGCCGGTCGGCCTTTCGCGATGGCCCAGCAGATCCGGGACTCCTGCCGCAAGTGGCTACTGGCCGAGGGAAGTGACGTGGAACACATCATCGACCTTGTGGTACTGGAGCAGTTCATCGCTCGGCTTCCCAGGAAAACAGCCGAGTGGGTCCAGTGCCAACGATAGACGGCTATCCATCTCACGGAGGACCATATGGTGGCGTGCCCAGGGGTCGGTGAAACTCTTCCATCAATCTCTCTCTCTCCCCTCTCCATCTCTCTCTCGACCTGTCCCTCTCCCTAGGTCCCGTGCACCCGGCCCTCCTCGTGTCTGACCAAGGGCACCACGTGAGTCCGAGAGCCTGATGGCTGCTGGAGGGGACAGTGCTTCCGTTTCTCTGCTCTCTCCACGACAATTCCCCCAATGTGGTGCATATACGGGGATGTGGTGGAGTAGCCTGTGGTCCCGATCATAATTAAATTCAGGGGTCAAAAGCATAAATACAACCCAGTTGTTGATTCCGAAGAACCGCAGGGAAATGCTTTTCCATGCGGCTCATTGTAATCCTATGGCAGGCCATTTGGTACAGGCAGCAACACTGAATCGCCTCATGACCCGTTTTTTTTGGCCGGGCATTCATGAAAACGTGTGCAGGTGGTGCGCGTCTTGTCCGGAATGTCAGTTGGTGAATCCACCGGCCGCCCCAAAAGCGCCATTGCACTCCCTTCCCTTAATTCAGGTCCCCTTCGAGAGAATTGGTATGGACCTCATTGGGCCATTAGAGCGATCTGCACGGGGACATGACTTTGCATTTTTCATAGTTGACTATGCAACATGATATCCTGAGGCAGTGGCTCTCCGCAACATTTCCGCTAAGAGTGTTGCGGACGCCCTGTTTCATCTAATCTCCCGGGTGGGGGTTCCGAAAGAAATCCTCAGCGACCAGGGCACGGCATTTATGTCACGTACGCTACGCGAACTTTACGTATTATTGGGCATTAAATCGATTCGAACTAGCGTCTATCACCCACAGACCGACGGCCTGGTCGAACGATTTAATCGCACGCTTAAATCAATGATCCGTAAATTCGTCCAAGAAGACGCCAAGAATTGGGATAAGTGGCTAGAGCCCTTGTTATTCGCTGTGCGAGAGGTCCCACAAGACTCCACGGGGTTTTCCCCCTTCGAACTTCTCTACGGTCGCCAGCCCTGAGGGGTGCTAGATGTCCTGAGAGAAACATGGGAGGAGGGGCCATCTCATGGCAAAAACGAAA
This sequence comes from Carassius carassius, assembly GCF_963082965.1. Classification (NCBI taxonomy): domain Eukaryota; kingdom Metazoa; phylum Chordata; class Actinopteri; order Cypriniformes; family Cyprinidae; genus Carassius; species Carassius carassius. The sequence continues at coordinate 17,836,504 of NC_081777.1, read as the reverse complement.
TTCAGTATGTGCTGGACTTGAGAACAAAACTCCACACTTTGGAGCGGCTATCAATGGAGAATTTGTAACAAGCCCAGGACCGCCAGAGCCAGCAAAATAACCGGGGAACTAGATTACCCAAATTTGCACCGGGAGAGAAAGTACTTGTATTACTCTCAACGTCGAGCTCTAAGTTAATGGCTAAGTGGCAGGGACCGTTTGAGGTCGCACGACAAGTCGAGATCTCGATTATGAGGTAATACAGTCCGATAGGAACGGGGCACGTCAGATCTACCACCTCAACCTCCTAAAAAAATGGAATGAGGCGGAATCAGTGATGTTGACAACGGTGATTAGCGGAGAGGATGATCTCGGGCCAGAGGCAAATGTCAAACCACAATCCCTTGCCCTGGCCCCAGGGGGAGATCACCTCTCGCCGTCCCAACTCACTGATCTAATGAAATTACAGGCAGAGTTTGCCGACGTGTTCTCGCTCCTACCGGGCCGTACCACCATATCGGGACGAAGCCGGGCGTGGTAGTTCGCAGCCGGCCGTATCGCTTACCTGAGCACAAGAAAAAGGTAGTTCAGGCTGAATTAGGCGCAATGCTGGAAATGGGAGTAATAGAAGAATCCAGTAGTAACTGGGCGAGCCAGATAGTTTTAGTTCCAAAAACGGACGCCTCAGTCCGCTTCTGTGTGGATTATCGCAAGGTGAATGCTGTGTCGAAATTCGACGCGTATCCAATGCCGCGGGGTTGACGAGTTTCTTGATCGGCTAGGCATGGCTCATTTTTATTCGACATTGGACTTAACGAAGGGATATTGGCAGATCCCCTTGTCTCCATTATCCAAAAGAAAAGACAGCTTTCACAACGCCGTTTGGATTACACCAGTTTGTTACCCTTCCGTTTGGGTTGTTTGGGGCACCGGCTACTTTTCAGCGCCTCATGGATAAGATTCTGCGGCCCCATGCGTCATATGCGGCTGCCTACTTAGATGATATCATTATATTTAGTAATGATTGGCAGCGGCATATGCAGCATCTGAGGGCCGTCCTGAGGTCGCTGAGGGGCGCTGGACTCACGGCCAACACAAAGAAGTGTGCGATTGGGCGTGTGTAAGTAAGGTATCTGGGCTTCCACTTGGGGCATGGACAGGTGCGTCCCCAAATTGACAAGACAGCCGCTGTTGCGACCTGCCCACATCCCAAGACCAAAAAGGAGGTAAGGCAGTTCTTGGGGCTGGTGGGATATTATAGACGGTTTGTTCCTAATTATTCGGACCTCACCAGCCCCTTGTCTGACCTTACTAAAAAGGAGGCACCAGATACGGTCCAGTGGATGGAGTCATGTCAGCAGGCCTTTACCCAGGTAAAGGCTGCCCTGTGTGGCGGGCCGTTATTACACTCTCCTGGTTTTTCTCTCCCTTGTGCAGTCGTTTACAAAGAATATTTATTTTGAGTCCTAATAAAACTCGTCAGCAGTCCAGCCGACCCTTGTCCTCTTCCTTTCCTCACACGAACTCACTACAATCACAATAATGAGCAAAAAAAATGTAGTTCATATTTGGTCAAAAAAGTAATTATGAATTACAAATAAAATTATGAGATAAAATCAATTATGACAAAAAGTTGTACATTTGGTTATAATTATGACTGATCTCATCATTTCGACTTATGTCGAACTTTATCATTTTGAATTTTTATCTCATGATTATGGTTTTTTATTCAAATGTATGACTTAGTCATAAAAACATTAAAAAATATTATTGATCTTGCGGCAAATACAGTGTAGTGGCAATACTTTCAAGTCTCTCATATCTTGTACTCTTGTACTCAATTGTTTTGTACAAACACAATTGTGTTTCAGTTATCAATTGTAGTAAAAATAACCTCAGAGGACTTTAGTATTAATATTACTGTAATATTTATGCAGTGTTTGTCTTGTTAAACTGGTTATTAGGTGCATTTGAATGGACTGTCTTAGTGGAAGCTTTGAGATAATATTTAGGTTAGATTAAAAACAAAAACAAAACTCAAATGAATGTGTACTTGTATTAATTTATTTGGTGAATAGCCATGTAATATTTAAAAATATGTGTTAGTAAAAAAATATATATAAAAAAACCTTTGAAATTAAATTAATATATACTAGTAGGCTAGTACCATGAAATAATTGTGAGAGTCCATGTGTCACAGATGAGTGACAGCTATATCCCAGCCAAATTTGGTTAGGCGGACGTCTTATGCAGCACTGTTGCCAAGCCAACAGCTTTTGTGGGTCAGGCTTAATTGGTGACCTAGACGAGCGAGACTGGATGAGTTGAGTGATGTCTCTCTGTGTGTGAGAGAGTTTTTAATCCTTGCCCTGATTCTTACTGAACTCCAAGCACTATATGCATCTCTCAGCACGTGTGTTTCTGTTTGCACATGTGTGTGTCTTCACTGTAGCATGAACAGCCTGCCCAGATACTCCACTCCTGCTGCTGTCTGGAAGTGGGTTCTGCGTGAGAAATGCATTTGAACAGTGTGACGAGTGGGGCGGGGCCGAGACACGTGGGAACAGGAGCGAGGCCGGTGGAGTGATTGGGAAATGAGTGACACCTGCTCGACCCACCGGTCTCGAGTCCCACGGAGGAGATGGAGGGATATAAAACAGGAGCGACGACAGTGAAGGATGAGAGAGGACCAGGCCTGGATTTTAGTTTTTGAATTGGTTTTATTTGTGCGCGTCAGTCGTCCGTGAGGGGCTGACGCACTGTTTTGTCTTTATTTTGATTATTAAAATCTCATTTGATTGTCCGCCGGTTCCCGCCTCCTTCTTCCCGATGATTATGAAGGTTTAATCATTACAAACATCTTTTCCACTTCTCTCTGTGCTGGAGGTGTCATGTTTAATAATGAATCAATTTCAAGCCTTTGTTCTGTGTTTCTCAAACTGCTGTATGGATTCTTTTGCCCCTGTGTTTTTGTCCCATATTTTTTACACATGGAAAAGTTTATTTAAAGGTGACATATCATGAAAATCTGACTTTTTCATGTTTAAGTGCTATAATTGGGTCCCCGGTGCATCTATCAACCCAGAAAACATGAAACATGTTTTTAGTAAGCCTTTCTCTGAAAGCTTGTAGGGAAAAAAAGAACTGTTCAGATTTCAGTCCCCGTGACGTAGAAAGGGGATCTTATTATAATATTACTGCCAAATATTCTGCACGATTCCGACAACAGTTTACCAGTTCTAACGCCATGGCGAAAGAAAGTTCAAACAAAGCATGTTAACTGTTTTGTTTTTGGCTGCCCTGATGAGCAAAGAACACTCTTTAGGTTTGAAGCCGTAAGGCCAATTTATACTTCTGCGTCGAGGGTACGCCGTAGTGTACGTCGTAGGCTACGCACGTAGGTGACGCCGTCGTGAGCATTTATACTTCTGCGTTATGTCTGCGTTGCTCTGCAGTTGCACCGCCGAAATGCTAGTTGGCGGGGGCGGGTTTTAATGTTCCACTGTGTTTAGATTCCGACGTTGGAGGAAATCTCTCTCCACGAATTCGCTGCCATCTGGCAGTCTTTGTATTCTGCGGAAGAGGAGTCATACAGATGGCTGTAATTCCGCACTTCTTCAACTAATCGCTCGGTCACTTGGTCCATTTCCATTTTCTTCACTGAACTTTCACCTGAACTTCTGAATTTAAAAATGGCGGGCGGTGCAGAAGAACACGCCGGAAATGCGTAGCCGGAAATGCGATGCTACCAAGCCGACCAATCACAGATCTTGCGGTCCGCGTCGCCGCGACGCGTAGTTACATTTTTGAGGAGGTGCGCGTCAGGGTACGGCGAAGGGTACGACGTATGGTACACGTCAATGCGTATGCTACGCCGTACCTTCTACGCGCACCCGATGCAGAAGTATAAATTGGCCTTAAGAGAAGACAAAAGAGCAGTGGATTTATTGATATATTTAATGTATATTACGCTGCTGCCACACAGATCTAAAATAAACATGCAATGTCTACCTTCACAGACATAACAGACTTTTTTTTTTTTTTTTTTTTTTGTGAGTTTTTAACATAAACTTAATTGACAGTTTAAATGCAATAAGCAGGGCCGCGTTATCCTAATGGGCAACATGGGCTGTTCTCAATTCTTTTTTGCATTTTATATAAGTTTGCCAACGGTTCCGGAAAATATGGAATCATCCGATATTTAAAGGGGTAGTTGATTGCCATTTCAGTTTTTTAACATTAGTTTAGTGTGTAATGTTGTTGTTTGAGCATAAATAATATGCAAATTTACGAAGCTGAAAGTTCAATGCAAACGGAGATATCGAGTTTTAAAATTATAGCAGTTTAATGCCTACAAAAATGGCTCGTAGGAACTACAATGAGCTACTTCCCCGTTTTGGAACATCACAAATCCAGATAAACCCCACCCCTGGGAACATGCAGCAAAAAACTATTCAAAAGTTTCAGAATCAATGTTCTGAAACAGCTGTTCTCAATTCTGTTCCTCTGTTCTCATTTGCATTTAAAGAGACATGCACGAAAAACAGTGTGTTTCTGCTTCCACTCAAAATTGCCATTTTCAAAATTATATAAAAAAGATCTGTGGAGTATTTAACACTGAAAATTCACAGACACATTCTGGTAAAACCTGTTTAACTAATATTTATCACTAGTTGTCTTATTTTTTCCTACTTCTCTTATAGGTTGACATCCTTTCCTATGTAATTAAATATGAATTAAGCTCTTTAAGCCTCACTGAGTGTGAATGTGTGTAAAAACAGCAAGATTTCAGCTTTTAAATCCTCTCATTATTGTGCTCTCAGTGCCTGGTGCGGATTTCCTCTTCGCTGTCACTCAGTAAGGAAGTGCGTGAAAGAGGCAGAAAAACCTTTTAATTAGCAGAGAGTCATGTGCAGGAAAGGGAGAGCTGGCCTGGAAGTCTTCATTTAGTAGAAAATAAGCAAACACATTGCTTTGATGAAGATTGTGAGGAAAAAAAAATGAAATAATCTTCCCTTTTTAATTGGTCTCCTCGGCCTTTCCCTGCATGAAAGAGGTTGTCCTCTTCCTGCAGTCTGCTGTGGTGTTTGAGAAATGGATTTCTATCAGAGTGGCTTTCGTAATTGTCACTGTCTAGAGAAACTCAGCTGACTTCTCTGAGCGGCGTTATGCTATGCTACCAGTCATCAATAATACTCAACGCTTGTCCTCGGGCATCTTGTCTTCCCCCACTCTCTCTCTCTTCTCTTTGCTGTTTTTCTTTTTCCTTCTTGCTTTTACCATCTCCCCTTGGGAAATGTCAAAAGCAAAGAGAAATCATGTTTCTGCTCAAAAATGTCAGTACTGGCAGCCTTATCTCAGTATGCAATCACTCTGTGTGTGTGTGTGTGTGTGTGTGTGTGTGTGTGTGTGTGTGTGTGTGTGTGTGTGTGTGTGTGTGTGTGTATGTTTACATGCCTCCTTGTCAAAATCTTTTCATCTCTACATGTTTGACAAAAGTAAATATGCCACATAAAGCTTTTAAGAATCCATCACCAGCTACAACCCAATATGTTTCACCTTAAAATGTAGTAAAATATACGTTAATATATATATATATATATAGATATAGATATAATACAAAATATACAGTTTTAGATTATTATTATTATGGAATAAAATACAGAGCCACTTAAGTGAACTTTTATGACACTCTAGTCTGTTGTTTGTTTTACATTTAAAATGTAATAAATGTATTAAAATACATGACATAAATGTTAGAAATACAGATTGCATTATATTTTAGTTTACCGTAAATGTTTCAGTTGGACAGTACACTTTAATCTTATTTAAGTCTTTGCAACTTCACAGATCTTCATTATGTACCAAGAGCTTATTACACTTCAAAGAGAAAGGAAAAATATAAATAGCATTATATAACCCATTTAACTATAATACATTTGTGTTTAATTGTAAATATCATAAACATGCACTTAAGTGTCCAAAAACTTTTATTTTATTTTATTTAGTTATTACAGTAATAAGTACTCTTTTTAAAAGTAAGACACTTCATGGTACCTATCTGTATATATTTCAAGATTATTCTAAATCTCACTGACCTCATAATAGAGCTCACATTGCATTTGTTCTGTGTCAATTTTCATGTATTTCATCATTAATATGCATGCCTTGTGCATGTTTGGTCAGATACACAATGATGGTATGGAATTTTTGCTTCCTTTGTTAGAAGAAAGCTCTGCGTCAGGAGCCATATAGCCCTGCTTTGGTGCCCAACTCACTGTTGTCATGGCGACAAAGACAAAGTAGCATGTATAGCTCTTAAACAGTCCTGCTGTATCTTATACAAAGCATAGCTATAAATATTCATATGGTTTCCGAAGCAGATATCATTTTGTTTTGATCTGCATTTAAAGTATTTCAACATGGTTGCATAAATGAAGCATGTGTGCATATTTTGAAGAGACTGTTAACCGCTTTTATATTCCTCCGGTCTTCCAGAAACACCCACTCAAGTGGATAAGCCATTGTCAATTTGAATGTGCTGATGATGTTCTGCTTATTGAGTTGCTAGTCTGCAATCCAGAACACATGATTAGACTGAAACCTCTTTAGCCTTTTCTGTTTCTGGGTTCAGTCTTTATCTGCTCACCGCAGAGCAGCAAATAAAGCCTTGATATTTCAATTCAACAATCCTGACCTAATATCAAATGTTTCCAGACACAAATATTCCTGGCATGTAAAAACACTAGTACATTTAGTATTTTTCCTCCAGGCCTCCAGAAATCAATTCCTTTTCATTTTTGCTTGTTCTCCCCCTACTTCATTTTTTCCTCCCTCACTGCTTAAAAATCTATCACATTATTTAATATGATAGTACGAAAACTAGGCTCTTCCTTAGTTCTAAATGGACTCTTATGAATCTGAATAGAAGAAAATGATTTTTTAGAAGAGCGAGTTAAGCAGCATGTCTACAGTAGTTACATTGTCATGAGTTCACAAGATGTTCACAGCAGATAGTAGAATCTGTGTTAAAATGTTTGATAATGTGAGTTAGAGAACTCTTAGAACACAAGTAAAAAATATTTTATTAATTTCATATGAAATGCTTCATTACAAATGTAACAGGATAACAGTTTGAGTGAAATACTGGTGCATAAAAATCAAATCAGGTCTTTCCACAAAAAACATGCTTTTAATTGACCCATTAAATCAAAAAGAGACAGTATAAACATTTATAATGTTGCAAAATGTTTATGTTTCAAATAAATGCTGTTCTTTTAAACTTCTTTAAAGAATTTCTGAAAAAAAACTATCATGTTTTCCAAAATAAATAAATGAAGTGACACAACTGTTTTCATCTACTGCTTGAGCAGCAAATAATCATATTAAAATGTTATATGAAGGATTATGTGTAACTGATGACTCAAGTAAAGGATGCTGAAAATTCAGCTTTGCCGTCACAGAAAAGTTACACGTTGAAGTGTATTCAAATAGAAAAGTTCCATTGAACTTTAATAATATTTCATACCTTTATTACATTTGGTTTCTCTCCTCTTTTTATTTTATTGGTATCAGCACTCAAGCTACTTGAACAAGTATGTATCAGACCTTATGATCATATCATCCAGCATGATTTGAGTTCATCTCAAGCTCCACTGGAAGAAGGACATCTAAACGTTTGCACAGATGAACCAAACACATCACTTTGCTCTTATTATTTTCTGCTACTTGTTCCCTGTTGCTCACTACCTGGTGTGATATGTACGTCAGAGCTTAGAAGAGATATACTGTGATTAGTTTATGCTTTATTCCTTGTGTGTTGTCACATAGTCACCAAGAGAGTGGGATATGTGCCTCAATTATGAAGCAGGGCCCTGTGGCAATATAGTGACCATTAGTGCTAGCATTAATTAACAATGTGTTTTCTTCGGTGTAAACAGCTTAATAAGAGGAAGGAGGTCTCAACAGGAGCGTCACAGTAGAGGTGTGAGGTACGAGCTCATTTACAGACGCCCTCTTCACAAATCAGTTGAAATGAGTTCGGTCTTCTCTCCTTCTCTACTGACTACAAAGGGTGCTGCCTTCTAAAACAGAGTCATTACAGCTATGTCAGTTATTTCATAAGTGACTGCTTTGTGTTACTTTACACAGACAGCAAATCAAACAGAGCTCAGCATGGAAGACTCAACATAGAACTGATTTCAGTAGAGTTTGATGTTGAGCTATGAAAATTTTATCACTATTAACAAACCACTAACAAACAACCATGACTTTTGCCTCAGTAAACTACTCATTTGCTTCTTACTAATAGTTAATAAGTTAGTTGTTAAGTTAGGATTAGGGATGTAGAATATGGTCATGCAGAATATGTGCTTTACAAGTAGGCCTACTAGTAAACATGCTTTAAGCAACTAGTTAATTGTGAGAATTAGTTACCAACATTTTATATATAATGAGCAAAAGATACAAAAATTATGCATTAATTTATTAATCCACTAGTACAATTCAATTACATACGTTTTTGCAGTATCTTCAGTATTGGATATGTTGTCTAGGTTTTGTTCTTGATTTGAATAAGAAATGTTTGTTGAGCACTGAATCGGCGCATTAGAATGATTTCTGAAGGATCACTGAAGACTGGAGTAATGATGCTGGAAATTAAACTTTAATTTTTTTTTTAATCACAAAAAATCCTACCGATCCCAACTGTTTGAATAGTACATTATATTTATTTTGTTGTTGTTGAATGAAAAAAAAAAGCAAGGCAGCTTTCAAGCGTAAGAGTTAAATGACCCACCCACTCATTTCAAAAGTCAATATATCTGTTGTCTTGAAAAAATGATTTGTTAGACACAGGCTCCAAACTATTGATCGTTGTCTTTGCAATTTACCGTAAGCCCGAGTTGTCTATGTAGATAAGCAGGAGTCTAGAGACCTGAAATGTCTGTCTGTGTCTTTCACTAACACACTCACACATTCATCCCCCTCCACACAGGAGCTGCCATAATGAATCATATTACTGAAATTTCGCAATTTTATTTTGGCTCGGTGCATGACAAATATTGTTGGGCATTCCCCTTAGAGGCTGTTATTATTATAATAACTCGTATCAGTTTCAGCCTGCCAAAGAGGGGTTGAGCTAAAACTCAGTCCAACAATGCTGGAGCTGTGTCTGAACAGGAAAGAAGAAACATGGCCAAGTACTCGTCTAGCTCAGTGAGGCAAGCATTATCTCAAAAAGAAGAACATGTGTTCATGTATTTTTATGGTTCGTTTTCATTCTGTCACCATTGTCTTCTGCTGATGTTAACTGCTGTTGTGTTGTGTTTTCCAGGTTGCTTATACTAAAATACACATAGGTGTTCCCAAAAACCTTCCCAGAGACAAAACAGCAACATACTCTTAAAAATAATGTTTTTTTTACTGGCCTCCATGATTTCTTGTAGAACTTTTAACATCCATGGAACCATACCATTGTCCAAAATGTATAGTGGAGGTTTATTAAAAATGTTCTTCACACTAAGAAAAAAAAATGGTTCTTTTAAGAACTGTTTTCTGACAGATTCTTTGGGGAACCCAAAAATGGCATTGCTGTGAATACCACCTTTAAGGAGCTTATTTTTATTTATTTGTTTTTACAAATGTACATGGCCAAAAGCACACTGTAAATTATTATTATTGTTATTTGAAGTTGTAAAAAAATGTTTTGGAGTTTGTTTTATAAGAAAATACTATTTTGGTCTTTCTACTTCAAGGGTTAGTTCACCCAAAAATTAAAATTCTGTCATTAATTACTCACCGTCATGTCTTTTCAAACACGTTAGACCTTCATCCATCTTTGGAACACAAATTAAGATATTTTGATGAAATTCGAGAGCTTTCTGACCATACATAGACAGCAAACTATCACGTTCAAGACCTAAAAATGTAGTAAGGACAACTTTAAAATAGTCCATTTGACATCAGTAGTTCATCCGTAATAAAAAAAACTAAAACAACAACTTTATTCAACAAATCTTCTCTTCCAGGTCAGACTTCGACACACGTTCATAAAACTACCACAATGCAGTTTTGGGTGAACTGCCCCTTTCAAAATTTCACGCTTTAATTTTAAGCATTACTTGATGTTTCTTTGTTATTATTTGTGAAATTAACCAACAGTTTCTGTGAGAACTTGTTTCAAAGTAAATAATACACCAGTTTTTGATTTCAGTGTATATGGGTGTGCTTGTTGCACATTCAGTGTTAATAAATCATGAGTTGGTTCTCTGCAGTAACAGCTTTTACCCTGCGAAGGTTTTCCAGTAGATATGTGAAAATGGCTGTGGGGATTTGTTCCCATTCAACCACAAAAGCATTAGTGAGGTCAAAGCATCAATGTTGGCTTTCTGATTCTGAATGCCCAAGGTGTTGAGTGGATTCAGGACTTAGTTCACACCAGACCCTATAAATCATTATAGTGGCATCCTATTACTCTTTAGTACATCTTGATCTACTGAAAATGTTAGATTGATGAGATTGTATAACTGTCGGTTTGTTTTCTTTATCTCTTAGTAAAAGGTGTAGCTTAAACCCCCTCAATTAAATTATGTGTCCACATATTTTTGGCCATATGGCAGTATGTTTTCTCTTTATGCTCGACTGACCTAAGGCTGAGACAGGTTCATTGCAGATGAGCCCAGGAGTGCAGAGTTGAATTGACTGCTAGCAGTAATGAAAAGTGAGATAGTGCTCCTCCACTGACAGCTGTAGCCAGCTGTGCAAAACTCTACCAGATGTAGCCATCGGCAATGTTGTTGCTATGGTAGCATTAAATAGCAAGGTAACATCCTCATATTTTGCCCCTAAAATAAAGACATATCCGAGTGTTCTGCTTAAGTGTTTACAGTAAAAGTGATGAGATGGCGTCCTCTTATTTTATTATTACAATTAGTAAAAAATCATCACATTTATTATGCATGATAATCACCCAAATAATACAATTTATACATTTAAAGTAATAAATGAGTAATAATACATTCATAAGACTTTTTTTACAATTATGAATATAAATATTTTTTATTTTAAATTGGAATAATCTAAAGCTGTTAGTTTGATTTATTTTGTGTTAAATTAATTTTTGAATATAACCAGTAAGTTTAGATGTTACCACATGAAACATATATTTTATGTAGCTGACAAAACATTTGCTGTCTATATTTAAAATCTTCTGAAGCCATAGTTTACGTGATAAACATACGCGGAAGACAAAAATGAAAAGAAAAATGTCTTCTTGCTACCTAAAAGGTGACATTATAAGAATGTTTAATTGCAGGTCAGAAAAGAAAAGTACAGAAAATAACTGGTACTTTTTTATTTATCTTGAGTAGCCCTAAATGCAAACTACATTTACAAACTAAATCAGAGTTAAAGAGAACGAATTGCTCCTATGCTCATTACATCTGGCAACTGAGCAGTAAACCACATATAAAAGTCTGGAAAGTTCATTTAATTGAACTTGAAATCTATGACGAATGGATTAAAAATAGAAATGCAATGCAAGCATAGAGACGAAGCAAGCAAAATGAATTTGCTCAGACAGAAATAATTGATAGTTGCCTCGCAGTGAATCAGTGGACTTGCCCTGCCATGCTAGTCGTGCCCTACTTTTCTCCCATCACCATCCAGGCAGCTCTTGTGAACTGAACACTGGAGGTATATAGAGGCTTTTTGGCATGCTTGGCCTGTCACAGAGGGTGAAGCAAAATGCAGACATCCGAAAGGGGGGGAGGGGAGGTAACATTGTTAAATGAGATGCTTTTCTTATTCAGTTCCCCTTCACACTGTCCCTCACTGTCCCATGCCAATCATTGCTCTGTAACTGTCATCATTGTCTGTCCCCGGCCAGGTTGATGTGCGTATCTATCACTTGTCTATCTAAAAGTGCCTTTGTCAGCAACTTACTGCAAAGTGTGAGAATTCGGATGATGAGCTAAAGGCAGGTTCCCGAAAGTGCTGAGATGAGGTATTTGCTCACAAAGGTGTTCTGTTAGTGTAAGAGCTTAAATTGTAGTATGGAGGATTTAAGTGTTTTTCAAGAGGAATTTGTGTGCTTTGAATCATGTTTTGCTCTGCCTAACAATCCTTTCCTATCTTGTGAGCTGCTAATGTATCCTAAAGTTAACAAATAAAGATATTTTAATAAATTTCTCAATGATTTTTTTTGTCCGTACAATAGTCAGTGGGGTACAGTGTTGTTTTGGACAACATTACTTTCATTATGGATAACAACAGTGTATTATGTTGTGTGTCAGTTTGACCCATTTTGATTTTTGAGTTGTGGGATCTACTGGTTACTCTATGATGTTCTTACTTAGAATTTTGCTAAATCTTCAAATTTAGGGTCATGAACACACCTGCAAAGTGTTGCTGATGTTGTTGATTATGGAACAATTTTATCTGCATATTTCTTTGGTAAAGGTAACTGCACAGCTCTGAAAAAAAAAAAAAAAAAAACATTTTTAAATTTTTTTTATTTTATTATGAAAGTTTCTCAGCCACCCTCTGGGGGTATTTACATTTATGTATTTGACAAATGCTGACCCAAAGGAACTTACGTACACTGGTATAAATGTGTATACTTTTATTAGTTCAGTTCATTGCACTGAAAAAAACTATTACATTTTTTTTTAAGTAATTGGTTGCAAACAATTTACAACCCGAATTCCGGAAAAGTTGGGACGTTTTTTAAATTTTAATAAAATGAAAACTAAAAGACTTTCAAATCACATGAGCCAATATTTTATTCACAATAGAACATAGATAACATAGCAAATGTTTAAACTGAGAAAGTTTACAATTTTATGCACAAAATGAGCTCATTTCAATTTTGATTTCTGCTACAGGTCTCAAAATAGTTGGGACGGGGCATGTTTACCATGGTGTAGCATCTCCTTTTCTTTTCAAAACAGTTTGAAGACGTCTGGGCATTGAGGCTATGAGTTGCTGGAGTTTTGCTGTTGGAATTTGGTCCCATTCTTGCCTTATAAAGATTTCCAGCTGCTGAAGAGTTCGTGGTCGTCTTTGACGTATTTTTCGTTTAATGATGCGCCAAATGTTCTCTATAGGTGAAAGATCTGGACTGCAGGCAGGCCAGGTTAGCACCCGGACTCTTCTACGACGAAGCCATGCTGTTGTTATAGCTGCAGTATGTGGTTTTGCATTGTCCTGCTGAAATAAACAAGGCCTTCCCTGAAATAGACATTGTTTGGAGGGAAGCATATGTTGCTCTAAAACCTTTATATACCTTTCAGCATTCACAGAGCCTTCCAAAACATGCAAGCTGCCCATACCGTATGCACTTATACACCCCCATACCATCAGAGATGCTGGCTTTTGAACTGAACGCTGATAACATGCTGGAAGGTCTCCCTCCTCTTTAGCCCGGAGGACACGGCGTCCGTGATTTCCAACAAGAATGTCAAATTTGGACTCGTCTGACCATAAAACACTATTCCACTTTGAAATAGTCCATTTTAAATGAGCCTTGGCCCACAGGACACGACGGCGTTCTGGACCATGTTCACATATGGCTTCCTTTTTGCATGATAGAGCTTTAGTTGGCATCTGCTGATGGCACGGCGGATTGTGTTTACCGACAGTGGTTTCTGAAAGTATTCCTGGGCCCATTTAGTAATGTCATTGACACAATCATGCCGATGAGTGATGCAGTGTCGTCTGAGAGCCCGAAGACCACGGGCATCCAATAAAGGTCTCCGGCCTTGTCCCTTACGCACAGAGATTTCTCCAGTTTCTCTGAATCTTTTGATGATGTTATGCACTGTAGATGATGAGATTTGCAAAGCCTTTGCAATTTGACGTTGAGGAACATTGTTTTTAAAGTTTTCCACAATTTTTTTACGCAGTCTTTCACAGATTGGAGAGCCTCTGCCCATCTTTACTTCTGAGAGACTCTGCTTCTCTAAGACAAAGCTTTTATAGCTAATCATGTTACAGACCTGATATCAATTAACTTAATTAATCACTAGATGTTCTCCCAGCTGAATCTTTTCAAAACTGCTTGCTTTTTTAGCCATTTGTTGCCCCCGTGCCAACTTTTTTGAGACCTGTAGCAGGCATTAAATTTTAAATGAGCTAATTAAGTGGATAAAAGTGTAAAATTTCTCAGTTTAAACATTTGCTACGTTATGTTCTATTGTGAATAAAATATTGGCTCATGTGATTTGAAATTCCTTTAGTTTTCATTTTATTAAAATTTAAAAAACGTCCCAACTTTTCCGGAATTCGGGTTGTATTTTCACTACATTAAAAAATAAATAAATAAATAAACTAAAATTGCAACCTCTTACCTTTACAAAAAAAAAAGTACATTCAGTGGATCATTTTTAAGTGGCTCTTACTGTTTTATTTTTTATTGAACAGAGGAAATGTTTTTGCACGCTTCTTCAGTTAAATTGTTACAATTAAATAAAGTTTACAAAATTGTTAAAATACTGTTTATAATATTCACCATCTATGAAAAAAAATATGTTTAAACAAATAGTTGTCAAAAAATATTTTTTTAAAGTGACATATTTTCATGCTTTTTTTTTTTTTTTTGGTTTCGTAATGTGTGAAAAGTATTAATGTAATGATTTTGGCTAAATTTTATTTAATATTGAATCCAACTAGGTTCAGTTTAATGCCAAACATAACTCTCTAATTTTAATATATATATATATATATATATATATATATATATATATATATATATATATAATACAAGGATTAAATAATCTCCACAATATATTTTTGTGTTCCACATAAATCATGAAGGTTTATAAAAAATGACAAAATTTTCATTTTTGGCATGAAATATCCCTTTCAAAACTGTAATTAATCTTCAACAATTCCTTCCCCTATTTACTACAAAAAATAAGTTCATTTCAAAAATGCAGTTCAACACTTATCTCTTCATTTTTATTGATGCCTAAAAGATGCTGTACTCCCTGTGTTGAAAATCTGTTCATCATGCTACAAACTGTTAGCAGGCAGTAGTTATAAGTCATAAGTTCCAGTATGCAGAAGTCTATTGTCCTGTGGGTATTCTGCTGTCTGTTCCCTATGGGACTCTCACATCCCAGCGCAGTCAATTATGATGTGTCCGCAGGCTCCGGTCTGCATCCAACTGATATGCAGCCTGGCTCATTCAAACCCACTTTGTCTCAAACTGCCATTACTCACCCAAATAGTGGGCTGCAGACAGTGAGAACAGATTAAATTAATAGCATGAGACGTGTTAGAAGCTTTATTGTCAAATCAGTCTTATCCATCAGTGCTAATAAGCTATGTAGATTAACACCATGGTTTTTTTTTTTTTTGGACTGAAAGTAATGAGAAATTGTGTTTTAAAAAATGTATACTAATTTCACAAATGTATAGGTTTTCATATTCTCCTTTCTTACTATCAATTAGTTTGGATTTGGCATAGAGGAACTTCTCCTAAAACTGCAGCATTATCCGTATTCATATATAGTCTACACACATAATGCATGTGTCCAAATAATATCCAACATATCCTATACGAAAATGTATTACTGATGAATTAATAATACGATATTGATAAAAATATATTATTATTATTACTATTACTAATAATAATCATAAAATTTAATTTTCAAAACCACTTTTATCCCTCCTGCTGTTCTGAACACAGTTGCTTAGTAACAGGTAAACTTAAGTACTCAGCTCCAAAAGAAGAGTAGTTATTTGTAGGGCTCTTCAAGCAGCAATCATCAGTGGGCACATCCATCTCAATCAGATGGGCAAAACTAGCTCTTCTATTAAACAGAGTGTAGGATACAAACATTTGAGAGCATTAGTGGTGTTGTGTAAGAGGCACAATTTAGATGGCCTCATAATAATCATGTTCAAGCAACAGAAAATCTGTATGTTTAATGTCTGTAGCTGTTCCTTGTATATTGATCAATTCTCCCTCCTGCTGCCTTGACAGCTTACAATTGTAGCATACTTTGGTCACCATACACTTTAAAAAAACTATTATAGTAATACACTCCCTTACAGATATGGAATGCTGTGCGCAACCCATTTTACTTCCATAATGTGAAGTATTTCCAAGAAAAAATGTAGGGTGGGACTTCATTTTGTCCATCAGGAATTGATTGCAAAAAGTGTAAGAGAACTAACCATAAATATTTATGTAGGCTTATCTATGTATACATTTTATTATGCACAAAAAATGGGAAAATGCATTCAGAAAAAAAATCCTTACAACTGCAACCTCTCCAAGATTCTTCCTTCTTCAAAGTGCAAGATTTCAAAGAAAAAGAAGTGCAAGAGGAACTTGCTCGCTTCTCCTTTCTTTCAGAGGAAGAGCGAATATTTAAATTTTGATTAAAGAACTTGAATTTCTTTTATTTGGAATAATGTGGACCAATGAAGACGTCACAGTCCAATAGCATGCAGTAGGAAAATTAAAAAAGGTTTTAAGTTGACTCTTACACAAATACTGTACATACAAGTGTTCTGTCTTGTACTGGCAGAACTGCCAGCTGAAGAGGGCATGACAGCTCTCTGAAAAGAAGCCTTAAGAAAATATTCATAAACACTTTGCAAACATTTTGTTGTTGTGTAAAAAATCTCTTTTTGTGCTGTAAATCCATTTTTAGGCCATTTGGGACAACAAAGCATGATGCCTTCATGGTGCTTGTCCTTGTACTTTCTGTGATGCCCCCTGACAGAATGAGGCTGCCTGAAGTGAGAAGAGTATGGAGTATGGGGGTGTGCTAGGGAGGGGGTCTAGTTTCCTGTCATGTCATGCGCATGTTGGACATTGTTTTTTGTTAGAGTGCGATGCAATGGTGTGGCGACAGATGGGATCTTTTAGCTGTGAATAATAATTAAGCATAAAATGCACACAGGTTCAGCTCTTGGTTTGTTCACTTTGACTTCTATTCAAAACAAAAGGAGAAATGTCTAATTATAAACTGGTTGGAGCTTTCAGACACTTGCAATTACAATTATCAATGTAGTCCATATGTTTATTCAAATTAAATCTTCAGTGTTCCGTGAACTGGATCAACTGATTCACTGAAAATATCACAATTTAAGATTCTATTCATTCTTTTCTCATGATCTCTCGGGAACGATTCAAGAACTACTAGAGATTTTCGATGTATAATGATTTAATTTTCCAGTTTGTTCCTTTCAACATTACTATTGAATAGGTCATATGGACCACTTCAATTTGTGGTGTTTATTCCCCAATTTTGGAGCTTGACAGCCCCAGTGCTAATTTACTTCACTCTTGAAAATTAATGTTCTTTATTGGATTTGGTGGTTTCATAAAGAACATGTAACCTTTCCATTGCACAAAAGGCTCTTAATAGTGAAAAACCAAGGAACTTTTTTTTAAAGGAACTCTTGAATAATAGGTTCTTTGAGAACACAAAAATGGTTCATTTACTCATCTTCATGTTGAGATGAATTGTCCCTTTTTATGGACTGTTGTGTGGTGGAGTGTTTTTTTCTTAAGAAAGCACAAACGACCCTGAAGTACCCTTACTTCCCACCCCCACCAGCCATGCTAGACCCCCTCTTTACTCGTGCTGCTCAAATCACGACACCGAGCCAGAGAGCTGACATTTCAATAACATATAGACGACACATGCTCACAAACAAAGAGGTGTCTCTTCACACTCACAGACATCTCAGAGATGGACTGTCACATGTCACAGGTCTAATATAGTTAAACAACACAGACCTCAAGAGGTGCGATCACTTTGAAGAAAGTGTGTGTGTACCAACTCACTGTCGCAATGATTGATTGAAGACTTATAGTGGAGGCTAGGGCTTGTTGTCACTGTTTTTTAAGCAAGTTAATATTTCTCAAGATAGGTTTTTATAAAGTCGGGTTTTTTTATGGTTCCCAAACGGGGACTTTACAGCAATGTCATTGAAGACCCATTGGGGTTCCCCAAAGAACCTTTCAAGGCCTGTTCACACCAATAATGAATTATAAAGATAATTATAAATCTAATTATATTACAATACACAGCAATGCACAATGTTTATTGTAAGCGTGCTGCCGTTTTGTTGTCTGCCTTTTTTAAATGCTTCAGCTCTTTAAAATTTGGAGGACATTTATTGGATGTCAATGTTTTTATTGCTCATCAGCTGAAAAAAAAATCTGAAAGTAATTACAGGTTTGTAATTCCTCTGTGTTATTGACATCATGTGATGTGGATATTCCTATTCTCATAGAATTAGAATGGTAATGACAACTTTATTATCGTTATCATTAGTTATTGTCCTCGGTGTGAACAAGCCTTTAAAGTCGGCATGAAATAGAAATTTCATAAGAACCAAGACATGCTCTACCATTTTTTTTTTTTTTTTTGGATAATCCATTACCCTCAAATGTTCATCACAATACAGAAAAAAAAATCAGTTGCAACTTCTGTTACATTGCAGTTTCCATTACAAAGAACTTTTGTGTAATGGAAATTCTAACATTTAAAACAACTTCCCCCTATAACAATATACACACAGGCATCAAAATATACTTTATATTTGTACTACCCCCTGTGAGCATTTCCCTAATGCATTTGTGCTGTAGAGGGTTAAGTTTTGACTGAGGTTGTGGTCTAGATGTGAATATAGGCCTATGCCACAGGGAATGTCAGTGTCACGACCTTTGTGGGCATGTAGACAAAAGGATCGTGATACTTTTCTTATCTGACTCGCCATCTGTGGTGGTGTTGAGGGGGCCAGGGAAGTGAAAACAATTTGACCATTAAATCTCCGCCCACGAGTTGAAAGATCAAAGCCTAAATTGGCGTTCAGGGAGGAGTCCGAGAGAATCCCTGAATGTACCAACACCACTAATATATCATTTCTAATCGCATATCTTTTGATTAACAGCAACAGAACGCGAATAGAGGGAAAGAAGTAAACTGGGCGTTGAAGTTGTAGCAGAGAGTGTCCCTCCCTCCAGACTGAACTGTAGAAAGCGTCTGGTCTGCGCTGCTAGCGAGAGGGACGCGAGATTAGGGCAGCAGTTTGGGGTCTCTGGAATTTATTAGCTGACGCTTGAAGCTCGGTGTTTTTTTCTGGATTCGGAGCAGATCTACAGGTCCGCCAGTTTTTCAGTTGGCTTTCATTCACGCAGACCTACGACCATCACACATTTTACCTAGTTTCAGCTCTGGAACTCAGGACCGCGAAGACGAGCGCGTGTTGTTTGGCTCTTGAGGTGAGATTCTCGGTAAACTAAACTCCGCTGGTGTTTACATGAATGCAAACTTGTGATAGCTGGTCAGGGAGATAACTATTTATCTAGCTTTAGCTAGAAAAAACAGCTTGTTTAATTTCGAAACTCTGCCATGTAAGGTTATCTCTTAAGTAGGGTAGAACTAAACAGATAGCTACACACTAAAATATGTGTATTGTTTTGATACATTACAGTGCGAGGGTTCACTCGCTTTTTACGCGTAAATTTAAGTTTACTGTAGCCTAACAACTGTTTTGAGAAGCTTGAAAGCAGAAAACATTCGGAATAAAAAACAGTCGTTTATGTATTCAGCTAACATTGCGCTTCTTTCATTCCCAAACAAACAGCTTCCTTACGTTACACTCGCTCGTATTTCACCGATGACGGCGCGTGTCACCATCCGGCGGTTTCTGTTAAATCTAATTAACGTTAGTTGAAGTAAAGCTCGGGGAAAGTCTGGGTGGGATGAGGAGACATCAAGCTGGCGGTTTTCCCACGGGGTGTGAAAGCAGGCAGCGCGTGATGTCCAGGAGGTCCCGTCATAACTGTGGTTTATCCCCCAGACGCACAGGTCAGCAGCAGATGGAGGAGGCAGCCCCGCCGACGGGCGTGAGTTCAGTGCCAGTTTAAATCAATCAAACCGCATCTTATCAGACCGCCGGTCATCAGTGTGTGAAAGAGATACTATCTATCTATCTATCTATCTATCTATCTATCTATCTATCTATATATATATCTATCTATCTATCTATCTATCTATCTATCTATCTATCTATCTATCTATCTATCTATCTATCTATCTATCTATCAGTTTAGCAGCTCAGATCTAATCATTTAACCCCTGGCATTCCCGAAACAATGGTGCACCATTAGACATGGATTATGGGGGTTTTCCTGAAAACTAAAACCATGTATGAGTTATCTTTGGCCATATTCCAGAAGTAACAAAAACAGTGCCGGGTTAGGTTAATGTATCCTGTTTAATATTTCTGAAATCTGCTAATCTTCGTATGCACTTAACCAGCAATGTTAATTGTTAGCCTACTATGCCTTCAGAAGATTGTTTTTCCAGCCTACATGATCTTCACAGCCTGTCAAACTAGATCAAATATTGTGGTATATAGTAACTAGATCTGCCTTGCCATCAAATCTTATCTAATCGGGTGTTACTGAGAAGAACTGGCAAACCTTTCAGTTATGTTGTTGTTCTTGAAACAGAGTAATTTGTGAAGTCTCTCTTTGAGACAGAGGGTATTATTTCAAACAAAGCCATGCCATATATTCTCAAGTGGTTAATTGAAATATTTGCAAGTACACGGGCCATAAATCTTACATTCCAACAGTCTAACTTCATGCATGCTGTAACTTTATATCCATTAGAGGGTTTTGGTGAATTTGTCCACCTACAGTATTTCTGGACCTTATTTTTATAATCTGACATAAAGGTTTGCTGCACTTGTTCCACAATGCGGACTCCGACCAGTTTTCAATTAGTCGGGCACTTGTGCATGAAGATATTGGCTCTGAGGGATCCATTAATGCCGGTCTCTGGTGGCTTTGTAGTTTAGCTAAATGCTGATGTCAGAAGCACTCAAATACTTCACTCACACAGCTCAACACGGGCTCAGAGGTAAGACTAAAGCCTTAACCTTTACATTCCTCTGAGCTATTGCAAGGTATTTCAGGAAGAACCAACAAAATCCCATGGCAGTTTGTAACTGTATAATGTTTTGGTGAATTGGGCTAGTTCATATAAATCTCATAGATTCTACAATCGGCTTATGGAACAGTTATGTTTGAGGGTGGGGTTATGTTGGACCTGCATGGTTTTGATTTTAAAAAATGTATTTTTTAAATGATTTACATTGTAAAATGTGGATATCAGATGCGTAGAAATTAAAGTGTTTGGTCTAATCTACAACAATTATACGACAATTATTTATTTAGGATCAATTTCTACTTTAGATTAACGGTCGCTATTGTTTTTATTGGTTGGTAATTATACATTGAAAATTCTCTTTACAAACATGAAAATTAACCGATTGATTATTTAGAGGTGTATTAAACTAACCTAAGAACTGAAGCAATGAACTGATGTGTTATGGAAGAGGGACTCTGTGTTGTTCTGCTCGAGCAGACACAGAATCGTTCAGACACTAAAGTATTGAGCTACTGGAAATGAATCTTTGGTTCTTCGTGGTGGGAAGTCCCTGTTGAGAGCAAGAGGCCTGTCTCCAGGCTGTAATATTAATATCAGTTGACATGGCGGCAAATGAACTAGTTGTCAGGGCTGGTTTGATCTCCACTGCAGTTCCCAGATCTCTAATCGGTGCAGGTGATTCATTCCACCCTGAGCTCTTATCCAGCCTCCAGTGAAATGCCCTTATTGACAGTAGAGTGAAGGCCCTGGGAGAAAAGGAGGTCAAGTCATCAGTTTCTTCCAAGTTTCAGGCATCAGAGCTACACTAGAGCTGGCAGTCTGTAGTCTGCAGAGGATCTGGAATGAGATAGAGTATCTATTGCCTTGAAAAGAAAATTGCTTTTCCCCCCATTTGCTGGAGGACTATCATCTAATGCGTGTGACATGGGGCGCTTCACTCGGTAATGGGTTTTGGGGCCTCGTTGCCTCTGAGACATATGAAATTTGCAAAGGAGCTGTGTAGATTAATTACCATGAAGAATTTGTGTTCTTTGGTCATAGATTCTTCAAAAATTAAGAGGCTTGTGAAGTTTGACCTGCTGCTGTAGAGCTTAAATTGTGAATGCATAGATTCTTTTTTTATGCTAGATGTCTTTGTCCTTGAAGGCTTTGAGAAACTTTAGAGGATGCAGCTGAGGGCTCCAAAGTTCATTCAAGACAGGGATGTCCACTGACCCTGGTAAATAACAGGGCCTCTTTATCAAGAGGAAACAGACTGGTTGTTTGTGTTAGGCATAATGCTTATCTATTATTCAGGCAATTTCCTTCAATATTAGTGTGCAAGGGATATAATGAGGTGAAAGTATGCATATAACAAGCTGTGCTCTATGTACAGATAGCTGAGTGTCTCATTATTTAATCTTTACCCTCAAGGAAATGCAGATTTTAGATGTATTACGAACTTGATTTTTCCACACTCCATTTTGAAGTGTAGGTTTCTTATGTTGGTGCTTCCATTCAAAATGTTATTTTCCTAAATATCTGCATTTTAGTTACAGATAGAAATCTTGCATTAAGCAGGAGAATAACAGAGATGTTTGGAGTCAAGGTCTCCTTAAGCTGTCTGTTATATTCAGTGATTAAGGTGACTTTCATTTTAAGAGTCTATTTAATGAATAGTTGAAGCAGTAGACATTGGTACTGGGCTTGATTTTTTATTTGAGAGGAATACAGTGACTCTTTTTTAAGCTTGCAAAGAATAACTTCCACTTGCTTGCTGTTAATGCCTGCTGGTAATTCAGTAAAAAGCCAATTAATTTAATTTTAATAAGATGGATTATGGGATGCCATTTCGGTGCCTAGGTCTATATAAAGTGCATATTATCTATAGAATAGCTAGGCTACATAGGCTATCACAATTGATACAGATAATCTTCCATTTTTACTAGTATTTGGTACTGACTGCTGAAAACCAGCCTGGTCTTGTTTATAAGTATATAAGCCCACGGACCGTTGGCTAAAAGTCTGATGCATATGGGACACAAAAGGGTAAACACTTCAGGAATGTCGAAGTCGTTATCGGATGGGTTGAATTCTACAGGATTTCCGCGAGATGTGTGTGTCACACATTGGTTGTTGGACATGTCGGTCAAATGGCCTTATGGCCATAAATTCCAGACCTTCAGTAAGTGAAGCTCCTCTCTGCGCTCACTGAACAGAGCAGATGCAGAGAGAGAGAGGCATGTGCACCTGAGAAAGCAAGACCTCGCGCACGTGCGGCATTACTGCAGAGTCTCAGAGACTAAATGAGGGAGAAAATCGCTAGATTTGTCGCTAGTCGCTTTTTTTGGGAAAAAAGTCACTAAGGAGATCTGAAAAGTCACTAATGCCGCGTTTCCACCGAAATTACCCGGAACATTTGTACCAGGAACTTTTTTTCCCAGGAACTTTTTTCCCCCCAGACCTGTTGCTTTCTGCGTTTCCACCGCGGTGTAAAGTACCGGGAAGATTAGGCATATAGACTGGTGACGTAGGTCTGCGCGCGTTTCTCAATACAAAGTACGATAATTTTGGACGTGCATTCTCGGTAGTGCGGACTTTGTGCATTTGACTCGGGAGTGTGATGTCCGCGACGACGGAGCTAAGTTCAGTAAATCTGCAAACAGCAGCGTACTTGATAACTTCAGTCAGCTGACCATGGCTACTGCTATTTTCCTCTCTGTATATTTACAATAAAATGAAATAGGATATCAAATACCACTGCCTCCTTTCGTTTTCATTTAAGCATAATAACAGCTGCAGAAATGTACTTAGTTCAGGGATATGTGTATATATACAGCCATTACAATGAAACGAAATATTATATAGATTTGCCTTTTTTATTTTCATTTTAACATATAGATAAATTGAATACAGACCAAAGATAACCTGTTAGATTTACCCAAAACGAATTATATTTTATGTTTAACCACTAAAGAGACATCAGAGCCAGCGGCACACATCAGAAGGTCTAGCCGAGAAGAGGCTGCTTCTCAGCGGATAGATGATCACTGAGCTCCCGCTGGTCGCGTGGAGCTCACCGTCTCTGAGATCGGCGAAACACATTTTTAAATAGGCGCTGTCTTTATAAATAAACCACAGATTTGAGTTTTAAACAACTACATTCTCGTCTGAAATACTTTTAAAATTACATTTCATGACACAATAAAACAGTAATATTTTGAACATGATCCGAATAAATGGTGGTTGAACTCAACCAATGCTGCGTGAACTCAACCAATCAGGATGTTTAGCGGCCAAGTCCCACCCCCGAAAGTTCCGGAACTTTGAAAAAGTACCACCTCGCCAGCGGGGACTTTCTGAGGGGCATTTTTTTACCCGGAACTTTATTTAGTTCCTGGTTCCTGCGGTGGAAACACACCGAGTACCAGGCCAAAGTCCCTAGTTCCTGGGTAAAGTTCCTGCGGTGGAAACGCGGCATAAATCTAGCGACAAAGTCACTAGGTTGGCAACACTGGCCATGAGGTGGCGACTACTGGCCGTTTCGAAAAGTATTTGTCATTGAATCGTTCATTCAAAAGATTCTAACTGAGAAACAGGTCTTTATGAATTGAGACACTGACACTGATTTTTTTGCTAAAATGAATATATATATATATATATATTATTGTTTTTTTTTAAGACTTAATCAATGAACATTTTGTTAGAACCACTAGTAAATTGTTATTTTGTTTAGTTTTCTAATCTTTTTTTCTTCAGAATCGTGAGAGAATCATGATCTCTAATTTATACATATAAAAAAAACATGATTCTCAATTTATCCAGAATTGTGCAGCTCCAGTTTTCATGTTGTTATATATATATATATATATAAAAGAGCTCTGTTGAGTTGCTCTCTTTATGACATTTATATGGCCCGAACACATAGTTGTTTCTCTCTGCATAGGCTCACATTATAGTAAAGGCCTGTTTCTCCCTTTGACACAGTTAAACTCCTCACTACTCCTGAGTCAGGCATATTAGTGTGCTTCTGATCTTTCTCTTTTTTTCTTTCTCATTCCAGTAGAAGTTTATTCCCCAGATTTTTCCCTATACTCCCCACTTCTGTTTCCCCCCTCCTTTAGGTTTTTGGTTTTGGTAACAGTTCTGCGGTCGCTCCTGTGTATTCAAGTGCACATAGCAAACTCAAAAGCCATTATTCTACAGGCAGACATTCCTTTGTGGAAAGCGTTTGGTAGGTTTTAGTCGCTTTCTGTGTTTAGTGGTGTTAAGATGTTCACTACCGTTCTGTGCTCTTTTGAGATGATCAAAAAATACATTGTTCTGTCATTAAATGCCACCCACACATAATACAAGCACATTACCATGCATTCACACAAACACACACTTACAGCAGAATGAATTGAGCACAGCTGGCTTAGGTCCATTAGCTTTGTGTGTTTAAGGTCTTTGCTCTCTGATACAATATTAATGAAAAAGGCTGTTCTGTTTAGGATCAAGTCTTGAATTCTGGACATTGTGCTGATGACCTATAAGTTATATAACTGAAGCTGAATGAAGCTTATGGGTACAGTGTTTTATTGTTTGAAGATGGTGTTTTAATAGAACTTGCATGACACTTTGAACACTAAGAACTAAAACTGAGCAGTTTTTTTCCTCAGTGTGCTGAGATAAGCTGTTCTTACAATACAAACATGATGAAAATTACATTATGAACCATTTGGACATAAAGGGGTTATGTGTTGTTTTCCCCTAGATTTTATCACCATTATGCACATTTATGCATTTTGCATTGGTGCATCACGTTAATATGCTTCCGCAGAGTCAAGATGTTTTTGCATTAGAACTTATTCATGTTTTTATTCATTTTGTCTGTAATTTCACAACATTAGGCTGGTGTAAAAAAAAAAAAAATACGGTTAACAATACAAGCTTGGTAAAAAAAAAAAAAAAAAGAGTAATACAGACCCACAATGTGAAATGCTAAGTACATTTTATACATATGTTTGGACGCACCAAGTCATTATTTCTTATTACTATCTTCCACATTTTAGACTGATAGTCAAAACTACAATACATTTTAGAAGACAGTAAACAGAAAAACAAAAGACAGTAATATTGTGAATATATAATGGTTTCTATTTTAATATATTTTGAAATGTAATTTATTCCTGTGATGGCGAAGCTGAAATTTCAGCAGCCATTACTTCAGTCTTCAGTGTCACATGATCCTTTAGAAATCATTCTAATATGCTGATATTTTTTATTATTATCACAGTTGAGAACAGTTGTGCTGCTTAATATTTTTGTGACTTATATAAATTTATATATGTTTTGTTAGTATTTTTTGATGACTAGAACTTTCAAAAAGTTCAAAACAGCATTTAATTGAAAAAGACAATCTTATGTAACATTATGCATGTCTTAACTGTCACTTTTGATAATGGAATAGATCCCTATTGAATAACATTTCAAAAAATAAAAACTTTAAAACCCAAACCCTTAAAGGAGCTGGATGTAAGATTGTGACTCTACTTAAGCATAAAAATACCATTATATGTTTGCAGATATTTAAGAAACATGCTAAGTTAACACTTGTTTATCCAAAAAACAATGCTACAGTCAATTATGCTCCTTTGAAAATGGGCTTTCCGGGCTGAATGTCGATCTTTGTTTTGGTTTGTGAAACCCGCTCACTGCCAGTTTACCCTATTGTATTTCGGCACCCCAGGTTGCCAGTTGGCGGAAAACGCTCTGTTTATGTGTATGTCCCCTTTAAATGAAAATAAGCTGGTGCTCCTACCTCCCTTCCAGTGTTGCCAAGTCTGCGGTTTTCCCATGGAATTGGGCTACTTTAAAAATATTGCCGTGTGTTGCATTTCATTTCCGCGGGAGGGTTTTGTTGTGAAAACCTGGCAACCCTGCCCACGTTGTTTCACGCAATTTTTAACTACCACATACGTATTCACGATCATTCTGGTAGCACGTGAAGGCAGCATTAGTGAAAACAGTAATAGTAGTTTTAGCAACATTAGCCTTACAGTGAGCCAAGAAGCTCTTTTTTTGAAAACAAAATATGATGCGTGATGCTTACTTCGTCTTTAGTCCGGATGTTTGTGCACAAAGCGTTGGTATCGATCCCTCTTTCAGAAGGAATCTTTGCACAACTCCAGCGCTGAACGGACCCTTGTTTGTGATGCAGTCGAGTCTGGTGTAAAATGTTAGCACAAAGTATAGGACTTTTTCTGGGTTTTTTTTCCGGGACATTTCTTTGGAAAATGAAAGTTGACCACCTTGTCTTTAGCGGTCTATGGTGACTCCTATGTTCGTTGGAGCATCCCAACACACAACACTTTTAATGGCTCTGTGGTGCTGACATTGTACCTCCAGCAGCTACAGCAAGAGAACCGTAATGATGGACCGCAGCTTCTCACTCAGGGCTATCTATATGCTAATAGGGCATAGAGCGTTGCAAATGGGTGGGACTTTCAAAGACTATGTCGTCATAGTCTGGAACTGCTCGTGTGGAGAGACTGTTTATGATTTTTTGGAATTATAAAACAATGAGTGAGTGGATTTTAGCATTATAGGCTGGTTGTTTTTTCGAATTTGGATTGCAATTCCTAGTTCAACCACTCTGTGTCAATCCTACATATAGCACCTTTACACAGAAGTGTAATATTGGAATTATTTATTGACCAAACAATGTTAAACTGGATTTCAACTCCATATACTTGGGACATTCTCTTAACTAACTTCATGAAGTGCATTCTTAAACAGTATTGAAGGGGTTCACACGTATGCTGGAGACTTGTTGAATGCTTTTCCTTCATTTTCACTCAATTGTTTTATATATATAAAACTATATTTAAGCTTATCTTTTAGGTATTTAAGCTTATCTTCTTAGCTTATATTTAAGGTTTTCAGATTCTGAGAAAAAAACTTTTGACTGGTAGTGTATACATAACAATTTCTGTCAGCTAGATTAAGAACCACAGTGCTTTCAGTTAAAGTGACAAAACCACAACTGAGCTGACAAAAACATTTGTATGTCAGTGTTCACGTCAGTTACAATTAATGTGCGATTCTCCAGAACATTTCCCCAGTCTCCTCATAATGTATTTGACAACTTCCTCCTACAAGACTACCACATCAAATGCCACTATATGCCTGGAGTTTAATAGCAGATTAAGTTGACATGTTCTATACTTTTTAGTTTTACTCCTCATGATTTTTTTATGAGATGCTATAAATGTTTCAGCCAGGCTTCTTTACCCATATGTGGCTTTCAGCAGATTTGTTGGGTCACTAAAGTTAAAACCATCTTGTGGCTTTTAGGGCCACGTTGCGAAGCCCCAGGCATCATTCTGCAAGACAGCAATTGTCAGTCAGCTTTCTCAATTCAATGCAGGGCCATGAAGAAAACTGCCTTCTTTAATCATTAGATAACATGATCACAGGAAGGTGGTGTATTGTCATACTGTGTGGTCATTAATGAGGAAACTACACGCTTCTCCATTCCTCCATTCAAGCTGCTGAGGAAATATTTAGGGCAGTGATATCATTCCCCACTGATTAGGCTGGAGAATGGACGAAATAGACCATGCAGTCTAATCTCTTCCTTTTCTAATCTTTGCTCGTATTTGGAAACTGCCCGAGGAAAAGACTGAGTACCCTTCAAAGGTAGTAAATGCTTTGTGTGAGCATCATTTGCATGTTACTGATTATTTTAACATAAATTGAATGTGCCAGCTTGAGTTTTTGTTGATGGAGAGAACAGGATCCCTCCAGACTGAAGGTTACAAGGTGCTTATTCTGATTTGGTGCCACTTTTTTGGGCTGTGATTGGCAACTTAAATCCTCGTGCAGGTCAAAGAAGGAGAGCTTCAGGAAATGATAAACCTGGGCTTGTGTCCCAATAATTAGTCACATGTTCTTTTGCCAGCTAGTGTCCACATTATGCTGACTTAATTACAACCACCTGCTTGAGACGGTTAGACTGAAAACATCAGACCCAGCAGTTGAGGCAAGTCTCCAGCTGTTTGCTCTTTCAGGATAATCTTATGATTGGCAAGTTGTAATGTTTTTCTTGGGTCCTGAGAGACCATGGCATCTGAGATTGTGTAAATCATCCAAAAAAGGATATTTCAGTACTGCGCTTCTTTGCCTGCCAGAGTAGAATATGTGATGCGCCCTCAGCAGTACACAGACCTAAAACAGTCCAATAAAACTCCATTAACATAGAACAATAGAAATGGAACTTACTGGCTTCATTGTTTGCCTAACATTTAGAAAAATGAACAGGAAAGAAACAGAGATTTAATAATTGGGAAAGTAAATGATTTCTGTTTGCTGTATGCTAAATGCTTTTTTTGTGTGGAAAAATGTGCATCATCCATCATTATTCTTGAAGAAATGTCCATTTGTTTAGTTTGCGAAAACGTTTTTCTTTATTAAACTGAAAAGAAATGTTTTTCCACTCAAATATTGACTTTCTTTTTCACTGCATGCCACAACATTTTATTAAATTCATAGAATGGTAACTCTCTAGTATAGTTACTATAGTAACTAGTTGCTTATTAACATGCCTATTATATTGGCTGTTTTTTAATGGTTATAAAGCACATATTCTGCATGACCATATTCTACATCCCCGATCTTACCCAATGCCTAAATATAACAACTGAGATGAGATGAGACATAGAATTAACTTTATTTCTTTCCATAGTGTTCCATATTAGTGCCTTATAACCATTTTGACCTTGTATGACCTTAAAGTCCCCATGAAATCAAAATTGAAGTTTTTTGGCTTTTAAAATGAATATGTTAGCCTAAAGATTATCTATAAGCTAGTTTGCTCGAAAATAATAATATTAAAATTTGTTTACAAGATATGTCACGAGTAGGTTGTGCAAAAGAAAGCGCATGACGAAGGAGTATAATCAAAGAGATCACAGACAACTAAACTAAAACAGATCTTACATGTGACAATATAAGCATTCAAAACTTACAGTCTCTCAAATCACTCTGCACTTAAGCTTCTTTTCAAACTTTCTGTGCAATCAAATGCTCTCTAGAATCTTCAGTGGACCTTTAATGATGGAACGTAGCGATCAGAAATCATATAACTATTCATTTATTTATTTATTGATTGACTGATTGATTGATTTCAGTTGGTGATATGCTCCATGATACGTCATTAGTCACGTCATCAAGTCATTATTCACTCATATCTTTGTCACACCACACTGATTAAAGCTTAATTTTATAGTTTGAGGTTGATAGAATGATAAAGACCATTTACAGTTTTGTCCCGTAAGCTGGCCTTTGAAGTTTGAATAGATTTTGTGTTTTTTTAAATACCTTATGAAATGTGATTTGAAGCATTTAAAGCACAGTTAACCCAAAAATGTATGCCTCCTCAACCTCATTTTAAAGACTATCCTGCTGTGATGTGTCGGCAGGCCATATTTGAGAGCTACATCAGAAGGCAAGTTTTTCATTTGAATATTTTTGATTTGAAGTATTCTGTAGCGTTGTATGCACCACTTTTGATACAGTTAATTTTCCTTCTGTCATTGACTTTCTTCCACATCCCAAAGGTTTGATATTTGCATTAATCGTATGTTTTATACAAAGTGCATAATTATGTAAAATTTGGTGAATAGGCTAGAAAGATTTATTGTTCTTTTCTGCCTTTTTCCCACCAAGCTCCATGAGAAGTGTCAGTCAGCAGAACGCAGTCCAAAAAGAGATCTAAACTGAGTCAAAATGAGTAAGATAATCTGTGTGGCCCTGTTTACGCTTGTTTTGGAGAGCAGAAACTGAATTTCGAGAATTGGCTGGAGGCTTTCAGAAGCAATTGAAGACATATGGAACAAGCATCGGCCTACAAGATCAGTTGTAAACTGCAAGTTTTACCTTTCATCAAATGAACAGCTGCAGCAGTGAACCACCTAGAGTTATGCTACAGTAGAAATCAGATTAAAAGGAAATCCATGTGTTGTTTCGCATATTAATAAACAGACAAAAATAAGACTGTGCATTAATTGTAATAATGTATGCTGCTGGTTTCAAGAAACATCTCTGGAATAGGGCTGTGCAAAAAATCGAATGCGATTTTCATGCACATCTCATCTAGTGTTGTCACGATACCAAAATTATTGTTTCGATACCGATAACTAGTCAAGAATTGCGATTTCGTTACTTTTCGATACTTTTCTTGAAAAGGGAAAATACACTCTCAAATATCATTGCTGTGCTTTATTTTAAAACCGGGACAAAATTCTAATCATATAATGCACTAATAAATGAACATATGAACAGCAGATATATTAAACATTTGAACAAAATGTGAAATGTCAAAATATAAAAAATAAATTAGAGCAATGACATTCAAGGTAAAGAAAGAATAAATTTAGCAGCATTATCTCAGTTATCATAAGAAACATAAGAGTAATACATTTATGTTGATTCTGAACTTTGAATAAAAATATGAACAGCGATTATATCTGAACTCAGAAGATTAAATGTCAAAAGATAAATAATATCAATTTAAGCAATGGCATTCAAGTAAAAAAAAAAAAAAAAGCAGCAATATCTCAGATATTGTAACTTCTGTCAGTTGTGCAACCTTTTCTTTCAGGGGAGAAAACTCAGCCAGTGAGCTTTAATGAGCGTCATCTTTAATGAACATCATCTTTATTGAGCGTCATCTTTTTCTACCAGTCGTGGACCAGTGGCCACAGTATCACCTGTGCTCACACATGCAGTCTAGTGATGTGCGGGTCGGGTTTTTTTCCAACCCGCGGGTCCCATTTTTATGAAATTATTTGGCCCGCCCCAGCCCGCAAATAAAGTAAATTTTCTTTAATCCACGAATCTTTTAGGTGAACGAATCGTTCTCGTTCAGGTAATCCACTGACTCATATTTCTCTTTCACTGAAGTTCCTCCCTCCACAGTCTCCGCTCGCGCGGCGCTATTAGCAGCGCATGCGCAGCTCGTGAACAGCTCTGTGAGTGTGAACTGTTTCATCCTGTCAAAGAGTTACTTAAGATGTGACGGAGCATGTGATTTGTTGAATGTAGTGAACCCATACGCCCTTCACTGAATGAGATCGAGAGATCTTCTCATTCGTGAATGAGTTGAATTAACTGATACATCTCGTTTATGAAAGAAATGAATGAGTATACAGCCTGTATACTCATTCATTTCGTTCATAAACGAGATGTAATACAGGGGTCAGTGAACCAAGCATGTAAATCTCAATCAGCAGATACAAAGCGCAGTTATAGGTGCTGTGCAGATACGCTCGTATTCACATTTAGCATACAGAACATACCTCCACGTTTAATCCCCGATTAATGTGAATATTATATATGAACTGTCTGACCAAACAATTAAAATGTTAATCATGCAAGAAAACCCTGTGCTTTGTTCATCTGAACAACTTATTTAAACTATTTAATGCGATTATGCACACATTTTAGTAAAGCCAAATCAGTTTAGTAAAGCCACTAATGCAGTCATCTCGCTGTAGTGCTTTTTTGCTGCGTGCATGAGGAGAAAAAACACAGACGTCCATAGGGAGGCACTGGAAGCGTGCATGTGTTGCACACACCAACATCAAATACGTCTTACTAATCTGGAACGCAGTAATTCTTTGAAGTATCGATACTAATAAATGTAAGAATCCTGACGTTTTTAATTTCTGAGAATCACAATACTTTTGAAGTATCGGTGAACCGTGCAACACTAATCTCATCAGTAAAGACACTCCTGTAATTAGTAGTATATCTCCAGCACGTGCGTTCGGATCAGGGTTGCCAGGTTTTCACAACAAATCCTGCCCTGTTGCTTCTCAAAACTATTCCAAAACTAGCCAAATTGCGTTTCCAGGAGGTTCCCCGATAGAAATTGCTTCCTGGGGTTAAAATATAAGTTTTTTAGCAGGGTTGCCTTGGTAAAATTCGCATTTTAGGGGCTAAATATCACGTTAATTATATTGGGGTCGCTTCGACCCGCGGACATGAAAAACAACCACAGACTTGGCAACACTGGTTGGCATTTACTACACCGAGCCGTAATTCACTGACAATCTACACAAAATCGATGTTAAAATCGCAGACGATTCTTTGTCGATTTTGAAAACGATTTTGTGTTAGTTGTCAGTAGACTACGGCTCTGTGTAGTAACTGCCGCTCCACCTGAACCAGTGTTGCCAAGTCTGCGATTGTTTTTCATGTCCACGGTTTGAAGCAACCCCAATACAAATAACGTGATATTTAGCTCCTAAAATGCGAATTTTACCAAGGCAACCCTTCCAAAAAATGTATATTTTAACACCGGGAAGCAATTTTTATCGGGGAGCCTCCTGGAAGCGCGATTGGACCAGTTTTGGAGTAGTTTTAAGAAGCAACTGGGCAGGATTTGTTGTGAATACCTGGCAACCCTGATCTGAACGCACGTTCTGGAGATATACTTCTAATCACAGGAGCATCTTTACTGATGAGATGCGCATGAAAATCGCATTCGATTTTTTGCACAGCCCTACTCTGGAATTCCAGCTTTTTTAACCTGTTTTATCCAGATTAAGTTCAATTAATTTGACAATGGTCCAACTACCCTTCCAAACAATGATATACTTATTCCTTATTTTCCATTTACATATGCCATTTCCTTAAAAAAGCACAGATTTGCAGCATGTGTGTTGTGATACAGCAACCCTCTACGGACACCTTGGCAAT
This sequence comes from Carassius carassius, assembly GCF_963082965.1. Classification (NCBI taxonomy): domain Eukaryota; kingdom Metazoa; phylum Chordata; class Actinopteri; order Cypriniformes; family Cyprinidae; genus Carassius; species Carassius carassius. Next base: position 17,802,869 of record NC_081777.1, on the reverse strand, counting down.
TGAATTGCCATTGGCTAGTAAATGTTTTAGTTTACTTGCCAGACATACACACACACATATATAAAAATAAACGTTTGTAAAATGGCACTGTTTTTTTAAACATCTGAAAGTACACTCTTTACATCAGTCAGTTAATTTTTTTAAATTTTTTACTTTTTTTCTGTAAAAAAAAAAAAAAAAAAAAGGGGAAATAATTACATAAATATGCCTACTGATAAGATAATAATGATACGAATTCTAATAGTAAGAACTATAAAACGCACTAAGGATTACTAAGGATTAATGAATATTAATGAATATTAATCAGGTTTTGTGCGTTCGCTCGAACTGATATGCTAAAATCAAAGCAGGGATTGAGATAGCAGCCAATGAGACTGCCATTTGCGCATTAGCTCCGCCCACTACCGGAGAACCCGGCAGTCCTTAAAAGCTGAAGAAGTCCAAGGGAGCACTGTTGACTGTCTTTTGACAGGAAAATGCATCAAAAAATATTGTTTACATGCAGCACGTCAATTCTCTCTCTCTCTCTGCGTGTGTGTGAGACAAAGCCGACGGCAAGTCATGAGCCTTCAAACTAGAGTTTACGGTACGTCAAATACAGGTGCATTGCACATCCATTTCAGATGAACTGAAAAACAGTACAAATCACTTGATGGAGAGTGAAACTCTGAAGTGCTCAGTCAGAGTGTTCAGGCGAGTGAAAATATGTATGTGCTAAACTTATACTTTTACACTGGCGAGTAAAATCTGAGAATTTATTAGCCATTGTCTAATATTAGACATCATTTAATCGCCCAGAGTGAAGATTTAGTCACATATGCAAGTGATTTACTCGCAATGTAGAGGGTTGTACAGTACATGTGAGCCTGAGATGTTCTCTTAACTTTCTCAGCACATTCATTTGGTGTCCCACTGCTGTTCCATCATCTTCTGTGGTGGAAACCAATTGACTTGTGTTCCTATTGAGACCTCTTTTTTGGATGCCCTCCAAATGATCTTATGTTCCATAGTTTCTCTGACTCCTCCTCATGTGCCATAAATCATTGTGATGTAATCTTTCACACTGCCATTCCCACAGCTGGTGAGCTGAAATGCTTGTTCATCTAGAGAGCATTGTGTAGTGACCAGTTAACCAGAAATGACCGAAATGACCTCTTGTATTCCTCTGATACACATACAATGTCTTTATTTCTGAAATTTCCATTTATTCCGCCTGGGGTCTTTAAGGTTATGGTTTTTGCAGTGTTTATCCAGATGAATAAGACTGAACAGATTTTGAGAAACTTAAAGCCTCTCAGAATGTTTATGTCTGGTATTTGCATTTACATTTGGACCTGAAGATTATATCTGATTTTCTGAGAGTATTTGTGTTTGTGTTGAGCGTGATCCCTCATGACGTTTCAGCACTTGCGCTCCCATGATCAGGGAGAGGAATGTTTCTAAAAGCGCTGAGAGATTTTTACGAGACCTTACTGTGGAAAAATGTCTGGTGGTTTTGCCACCTACCCCTCCCGGATAGTCTCCTCCTGAGATCCTGTAAAAAGCAGGATATCTACCCTAGGATGTCTTGTTTTTTACTTCCTGAGGGTAATGGGTTTTTGGGAAATTGCAAAGCAGGAACATTTTATGAACTGATTATAGGAAAAATACAAGCCTTATTTATGTCTAAAGGACCCCAGTGAATCCCATTTTACCCTTAATTCATCATCTTGTATCAAAGGCTTTGCTTTGAACTGCTAAGAATGTCCTTTTCTGTGAAATTAAGCAAAACTTATGTTTAATTAATGTCTTAATTTTGAAACACCAGATATAAAAATGTAAATGCTAACAATTAGTGCTGTCAAATGATTAATCCGGATTAATTGGATCCAGAAAATACATTATTGTTTACATAATATATGTAGGTGTACTCTGTATATTTATTATGGATATACAAATACACACCCATTGTAGGGCTGTGCGATTAATCGAAATCGTCATAAAATCATGATCTGAACATGCACGATTTCTAAATCGCTTTATAGCATTATTTTCCACTGCCCCGAGCTCCCGCAGAATGCTATCCGAACCAATCAGAATGCAGCACGCCTAAATGGAGCACAAGAACATAACAGACTGGGCATATGCCTACGTAACTCCAGGTTCACACACCTTGGGCCCTATCATACACCTGGTGCAATGGGATGCAAGGCACAGCACAAGTGTCTTTGCTAGTTTCAGTCCGGCACCGTTCACATTTTCCCGTCCAGCACCACATCGTTTAATTAGCGAATGCATTTGCGCTCATTTTTGCACCCATGGGCGTGCTGGTCTAAAAAAGAGGTGTGTTCAAGCGCATTGCTGGAAATAGACTGCGCCATAGACCAGCTCAAACCTGGTCTAAAGTCTGACGCAATGTTTTTTCTTTGTTATTGAAAAAGTGTGTTAGCGCGTACACTCTGCTTATTAAACACAGGGACGCACAGCAGCACAACATGCCAAATATTAAAAATTTAAGGATTGCAATGCATAACAATTTTTTTAGGCTAATTATATATGTGTGTGTATATATATATATATATATATATATATATATATATATATATATATATATATTAGGGCTGAAACGATTCCTCTAGTAACTCGATTACAAAAAATGATCGAGGCAAATTCCTCTGCCTCGAAGCCTCTTTTAATTTATTTTAAATCTCAGGTCAGGTTCCTTCGCAATGATTTTTTTTTTTAATGTGACACAACGCGTTTACGTCACCCACAAAGCGGAAGGAGCCACAAGCGATGCGTCAGAAATCTCATACCGCAAGGAGTCAGCAGTGTTTTGATTTGAGGGTGCGGGCAAACGTAAAGAGAACGTTGTGGTGTGTGTCCATTGCAAGATAGAGGTGGCATACCACAACTAGGGACAGTTTAACGCGGAATGGCACGGAATTTGCAAAATTTTTTATGAATTAATCAAAAAATAGGTCATTGCACTTACATCAAATCACACTATGGACTAATCTCTTTAAATATTAAGCCGGAACAGTCTATTTAAATATGAATCCTGCATGTTCTGCGTGTCTCTGTTAATGAATGGAGCAGAAGCGCGACTTCCTTTATCACACACACTGAAGCGCGCGTGACGCTCGCATTGATTTCAGCGTCTGCTTTCTCACTAAATAAGGACGTGAACACATGAACAACATCCCCAGAACTGCTCAATGACAGTCACTTCATGAGCATTTGACTGTTTGATTTGAGTAAAACTAGCGTCACATCACATACACAGAACTGTAAAGGTACGTCAACCACACAAGCAGCTCTGTTTCATCTCAGAGACGCGTTCTGTCTTTGTGCTTGCCAAATTCCCCCGTGTAAATAGCAAATCTGTCATGGCACGAGCGCAACTGGCTCTTAAAAGGAACGGAAGATGAGACTTTGATTGGTTTATTGCAAGTTACGCTCCAAAAAACACCCATTACTCATTAAGAGAATAGACCATGGGCCCGGGCGCACCAACCGTTTTTCCGTCATTAAAATAGCAAAAGTGGATTTAGACATGCCCTGAGTGCACCTGTGCCGTGCACTTTACACTTTGCGTTTAGATCGTTAAAATAGGGCCCATAGAGTTTTAGCCGGTAACGGCGAATGGCACAGTGGATTGTGTTCACCGACAATGTTTTCTGGAAGTATTCCTGAGCCCATGTTGTGATGCAGTGCCGTATAAGGGCCCGAAGATCATGGGCATCCAATATGGTTTTCCTGCCTTGACCCTTACGTACAGAGATTGTTCCAGATTCTCTGAATCTTTGGATGATATTATGCACTGTAGATGATGATAACTTCAAACTCTTTGAAATTTTTCTCTGAGAAACTCCTTTCTGAAGGCGACACATCTTTACTTAGTGATTATTTTGACTTATGTCTGTTCTAGAGACATGTTACAACTTTTTGATAAAGCTCTAATTGGTTTTCTTTTGGAAATATGTTTCAAATTCATACTGAATGCATTTATGACTGTAAGGAATGTCTGTTTGTGTCAAAATTGTGATTGAAATCGAAATCGCAAAATTGATATCGCGATAGTTTTTTTTTGTCCATATCGCACAGCTCTAACCCATTGTCACAGCTACGGTGAGATAAACGCACAAAGAAGATGAAGATCAATGCAAATAGTCTTTAATAAATCTACACAAGGGTAAATCCAGGACAGAACAGGCAGGAGACACAAGTAGGGATGTAGTAGACCAGACAAACACTAACTAAACAGATGGGACTTAAGTTCATTGGAAGACGATAATAGACAAGACACATCTGAATTAAATGATACAATCAAACATGAGGGAAAACTATTAGGGACAACGGAGCACATGAGGGATGAAAACACAACAAAAACAGTCCAGAGGTGTGACAGAGGTGAGGAACAACAAAGGGAGAGATGCAGGGGGACTTATGAGGAGGACAAAGGAGTGGATATGGAATAATGACAGGCAGGAAAGGGCTGGCAGGAGGGCAGGCAGACAAATACTGGAGGTTTGGGGGGAGGACAGACATCCGGGAGAAGGACGACCAACAGAGTCCTAGGTAGAGACTATAGAGGGAGGAGTCAAGGAGAAGCCAGGAAGGAGCAGGAGGAGCCAGGGTGGATCAGACGAAAGGAGGAGCCAGGGAGGAGACAGGAGGTACTTGGAGAGGCCAGGTGGGACCCAGGCCATAGCCATAATGGTGGCCCATGGTGGAGCCAACGGAGGAAGGAGCCACAGTGGAGGAAGGGCTGTCGGCTACAGGGGGTCGACAGACAGCATACGGAAGGCCACGGTCTAGCGGGAGTGACAGAGGACTGAGGTGAAGCTGGAGGGAGGGAGCAGCCTGACAGAGCCAGAGGGACAGAGGGATGAGGGAGCCTGGCGTGGCTGGTGGACTGATGGGCCACAGCAGAGAGGAGGGAGCTAGAAGCCATGGTGGAGCCGCTGGATCAAAAGGCGAGGCAAAGTCGGGGACTTAGAGGCTGGAGGCAGAGACAAAGGATCCTCCAGTCATGACACAAATGGATACTGACAGACGTGTGGCAAAACTGAATAGACAGGGACTTGGTAATCGAGGATAATAGAAAAGACACACCTGAACTAAATGTCACTATTAAACATGAAGGAAAACTAGGTCACGGAGCACATGAGGGATGAAAACAGAACAAAAACAGTCCAGAGGTGTGACACACATACAGTATATATTATGAAAGTATTTACAAGTATATACATTTATATGTTTATATCATTTATATTATACAGAAGTATATTTAGTAAATAAACATAACATATTTTTCTTATATAAATGCATGTCTTTGTATGTATATATACATAATAAATATACAAAGTATAGACACAAATATTTTGTAAACAAAAACATTTATTTTGGATGTGAATAATCGAGAATAATCATTTCACAGCACTACTAACAATGCTTTCAGACATAGCCAGAGCTTTAGCAAACCACACAGAGGAGTAGGGGTTAAACAAAATGTGTCCGTTTACGAGTAGATTCCACTGTTGAGCTTCTGCCTGATGAGGCAAATGATTCTGTTCTAAGGCTTGATATGCTTATATCCCAGCATGACTTCTGCTCTCTTTGCTCCTCCAGTCGTGCCCGTGAAATCGACGCAGTGCAGCATTACCATTCAAGCCTCCAGCTATGTCAAATCTCAGTCTAGATCAATTATAGCATCCAGCTTCTCTTTCGAATCTCTGTCTGACAGATGCTGCAGTTTTATATGCATGTATAAAAATCTCATATTCATACATGTGAAATCCACTGATTAGGTGTCTTGAGAGGAATATGTGGGTGGAGAGGGGATTGCAGTCTGGTGTTTTTGTCATTTTTGGGATATATTGAGGTGAACAGATAGATACTTATTTCAATTTTGAGATTTGTAAGTTTTTTGTTTTTTAAAGAAATAAATACTTTTATTCAGCAAGGATGCATTTCATTTTACCAAAATTGACAAGGCTTTCACATTATTAAATAATACATCTAATAAATGCTGTTCTTTTGAAGTTTTTTAAAGAATCCAAAAAAAAATTTCCACAAAAATATAGCATAACTTTTCAATATCAGTAATAATAAGAAATGTTATCTGACCACCAATTGGAATATTAAAATGATTTCTGAAGGATCATGTGACACTAAAGACTGGAGTAATTAAATTTCAGCTTTGCCATCACAGAGATAAATTACATAATAAATGTATTAAAATAGAAATTTAATTTGAAATTAATAATGTGATATGTAATAATATTTCTCAGTATAACCCTTTTTTATGTATTTTGATCAATTCAATTCAGCCTTAGTGAGCACAACAGAATCTTTCAAAAAAATATATATATATATATATCTTATTTAAAAAAGATTTTATAATTTAACATTGAATAAGTCTTGTGTATTTACTGTAATATACTGCATCTATGATTTTTTAAGTAAAAAATATGAATTACCACTACCAGGTAATTTCCAGTTTTCCAGTTTTTCAGTATCTATAGGTAATACTTAGTCTCAGCCTCAGACATCACGCCCACGGACCGTTGACTAAATGTCTGATGCATATGGGACACAAAAGTGGAAACACTTCAGGAGTGTTGAAGTCATCATCAGATTGGTTGAATTATACAGGATTTCTGGGAGACATGTGTGTCGTGTTCTTTAACGTTATGCCTGGAAACAAAAATGCTGTGGCACCAAACCACCTCACAAAGGAAGAAAGCCGTGGAGTTTACAACTGTGATGACGAGTGCTTATCAGGATAAACTAAACGCTGGATTCTTAAAAGTATGTCATGTATTTAACGCCCTGAAAGGTGACACTGAATGAAACGAACTGTGATTGGTTGTTTGACATGTCGGTCAAATGGCCTCATGGGTGGGCCTTGGCCAATGGAAGCTGCCATAGATTTCAGACCTTCAGCCGTCACTAGGTAATGCTAAAGAAAATAGTTTTTCATAAAAATGGGTGCCAACTTATAATTTACATTGAGAAACCATAAAAGGAGGTTAACTACTATTAAATGTAAACTTTACCAGAACTCAGCATTAATATCTACTTTTGTCAATTTCTGTGACAAAGTTCATTTGTAATTTTTAATATGGACTAAAATCAGTCCATTTCAAATTAAGTTACAAAGGAAACCTTCAACACATTATTTCATTTAAGATCCTTTTTGGCCATGTCCCACTCTCATTCTGTTGTGGTGAAGTACCATGCTGTTTTCCCATGGTGAATGGGATTACACAGGCAGCAGAGAATGTTTGGTGTTGACACAGCATGCAGCTTGGTTAGTCCTCCAAATCCCCTGCTGTTCCTGAGACCAAACAGCAAAATCTGCTCATTTTTCAAACCAGTTGCTTTGGGAATATGAACTGGATAGAGGAAAGTCCTTGTATTTGTGTAAAGGACTAAATAGTTCTTCCTCTGGTTTTAATTAAGAAAGACTCGGGGAAACAAGTGCTTCTTGTCCAACAGATTCTGCTTTGAATTTTTACGACAGGTTGTGTCAGCACAACTAAATAAACAATGTAGACCCTAAGGATGAAATAAGAGAAGGATTAGCACTGCACTACATTTTACCAAAGACATATACTGCAGCTTTTGACTATGAACATGTATTGTTTTGACTTATAATAAAAAAAGGTGGAATAAAAGTACTGTAGACACGACATCCATGACAGCTATGATGTTTGGCACATCTTTTAACAAGAACCTGAATTTGACAACAGATGTTGGCACATACTTAAGAAACTTGTCTTTCGCAGCGCTGAATAAATTTGTATGACAGTAATTAAACTTTTTGGTTGCTTAACAATATCCTGATGGATTTACAAGAAAACAGAAGATTTGGTTGCCAGAAATTCACTATAAAAATGGTGACATGTTTCTGATATTATGAGATGGCATATATAACTTTATTTTATCAAGTTATATAATGTTAATATACCTATTTAATATACCTAGAATTACCAAATCTGCTTTGTACCAAGAAATTTACTGATAACCACCATTATAATCATTGTAATTGGCCTGTTCTCAAAACTCAACAACTACACTCTCCGAAAAAAAGGTATTGTGGTTCACTGGGGTGGTACCCAATTAAAAGATACTAAATTGTTCCATTTAACCATAAAATGTGTACAGTACAGTTTAGTTACTAATATGCACTTATAAGGTACTAATGTGCCAGAAAATTTACTACTGGTAATAATAAATAAAAAAACTAAATTATTTAAAATAGAATCATGTGTGCCACATTATTTCAGAGTAAAATTAACAATAATGCAATGTTCAACCATTTACAGTTTTTCACCATATATGGTAGGGTGTCCCACCCACTGTGAAATCTTATTGGTCCAAAATCCTTTACTCATAACTACATTAAACATCTTTTACTTTTTTTTTTTTTTTTATGTGGCTTTCCACAGCAGTTTTTACATCTATAGGAAAATTACTAATCTTGTGGTTCACCTTTTTTGATTTATCGTTAACACAGCCATTTTATATTTATTTTATAATATCTGATGCAACAAATTAGTAGTATAACTCAATTGGAAACAATTGAAAAAATGTTATTATGGTAATTTTACACCATTTTAATCAAAACTACTCTCTCATCAAATATCTTTCATCATAATGAATCAATAGTCAGTCATTAGCTCATCATTGACAAGATCAGATCATTAACCATGTCCGTTGTTTGCATAACCCTTTCTGAGAGAAAACAGTGGTTCATGGACCGCTTGGTTTGCATGTTAACAACCTTTCTTGTGCCTAATTGGAGAAGCTGACTCCCCCACACCTTTGAGCCCTTTTGGTCCATTCCAACACTTTTAATCGTTCTGCTTCAAAGGCTTGTTTTGATGCCCTGAACTTTGTCTCTCCCCAGAGACTAAGGTCTCTTTGGCCTTGGGGCCTAAAAAAGGGACATGGAGGTTTAAATGAAAGACAAGAACAGACTGCTTAGAGAAAACACCAAGTAACTGTGTACAGAGCTGGTCATTATCACAGCACTGAGTGTTGTGCCAGGAGCTGTACCATATGACTATTTCAACACTTTGACACCCTTTTTTTTCTCTCAAGGGATTGCACTTAAAGACCCTGTCAGCCACCTGCCACAAGGTCAGAGGACACCTAGACGGCTACTGTCACATTTCAATCAGATGTATCGATCAAGTGTCTGAAGCAGAGGGGTTGATTAAATATGTGCTGATGAGTTGATGTGTTTTATCAATATAGTTCAGAGACGATATCAAGTGTCAGGGAGTATTTGGGGCTCAGTCCAGACATCTGTGAATGCCTATCTTTGAAAAAATATTTGAATATGATACACTTGAAGTATTTAGTATTGAAATGTTACATCTGTGATGTGTTATTGTTTATGAAGTAAATCTCTAAAAATAACTGCTGGAGCTAAACCTAAAAAGGCCCCTCTAACCTATAGTCTCCGCCCCAGGCATGGCCAAAATAATCAAAAATAGTTTTTGACCCTTTTGGCTTTCCATAGTATAATTAGTGCTTTACGCTTATGAAAGTTTTGTCATTCACTCCTCAGGTGTTTTAAAGGTTCTTTATAAGTACAATGGTTGTTTCTGAGAAAAATTTGCGTTTTTCTAAATTGAAATAGGATTTCATAATATTACTGTTTTACCATATTAATCCTTTAATAAATTACGCCTTGGTGAACATAAGAAACTTCTTTCAAAAACATTTCAAACCAGACCAACCCCGAACATTTAAATGGTAGTACAAAGTGCCTGTAATTTATGAAAATAATAGTTATAGAAGTTTTACTTATCTTAATCATTGAACATAATTACAATAAATAATAATAAATAAATTTATTTACTAGTCAACTAATGGATCACACTAGCTGACATGAAAATGATTCCTATTTAAATATTTAATGTTTTTATTTTTTTATTTGGATGAGCATAATCTTTTAGAGGAAGGACGAGAGAAAAGTGGGCATATGCTTTGAATGACTAGACAGTTGGCAAGCTTGGCCATCACATCCTTCCAGAGGGAGAGACGTCCTGTAGGATGTGTCACTCATCGTGTATGTGAATAACATAGCATGATCATGGACAGAGAGAGGAAGAGGTAGGGCAGTGAAAGTGTACAGTATAATGACAAATAACAACACGCACATCCTTTATTGCTCACCCTTTGTGGTCATCTATTAGCATTGAACTTTAAGTCATCCTGCATTGTTCAAATTTACTGCAGACTGAAAAGAGACCTTTAGCATTGACACAGATAAACATAATGAAGATGCCCTTTGAGCTCTTTTGTTCAAACCCCTTGTTGATTCTAGATGGAGCAAACAATGTTTGCAAGTGTAGAGAACAATTAAAGAGCGCATGGTCCCATCAGACTGTAAGGTCAGAAGAAACAAATCAATTTAGCAGGGAATGCCAATCAGTGTACACTGTGGTCAATCTTAAATGCCATTGAATGCCATTGATTTGGGAGTGAAAGAGGTTAGTAAAAGATTTTTTTTTGCTGTCTTTGTAAATGTAATCTTGCTTTATGATTGTAGGTATTGTATTTAACTGGAAAATAAATTAAATATCCTGGAAATGGACTGTTGTACTGTTTTGCAGCTTTACTTTCTCCTCCTGTGTGTTGCTATAGAAACAATTGTTGTATAAACTAATGATATTTTGTGCATGTATTTTTGTAGGGAGTGTAGCGTGCTTGGAGAACAAGGGAATTCTAGTCTGCCAGGTCATAGCTGAAACACAGAATTTGTCTACAAAACACTTCTCAAGAAATGTTTTCATTGCGATACTTAAGTTGAAACATGAACATCCTGGATTTTATTATACCTCATAGTTGCAATGGATAACATACCTCTTTTATGTTGTCCTTCTCCCTACATTAATCTACTCTTATTTAGGAAAAATCTGGTGCAGTTTGCAAAAAGCTTTTAGTGCTATCATGAATAATTATTTTGAGGCCACACTCAAAGCCATAAGAACCATTTGGGGTTCCCCAAAGAACCTTTCATTGTTCCTAAAAAGTTCCTAAAAGAACCATTGTTTCTTAGTGTGAAGAATATTTTAAAGAGCACTTTTCCACTTTTGTGCAGTGGAAAGTTCCATGAATGTTAAAGGATCTTTATGGAACCTCCGAAGAAAACAAAGACCCTTTATTTTTAAGAGTGTGCCAGGAACATCTCAGTTTTAATTGGCTAGTAGCACATTGCAACTAGGAGACACTAGGTGGCAAAACAATATGAATAGCAGAAAGTTAAAAGCATTTAGGCTTGTTATCTGCACACAGTTGGTGATCCTCTCCAACAGTGAGAATCGGCTACAGGTAATTAGTTAGGAATGCTGTTTCTAATAAATTATTCATGACCTCCGACACTAATCAAGATTAGTAGCACCGAGCATAACAGGCAAAATGCAATCAGTCTGGCGTCAAACAATAAAGAGCAATTAACCAAGCAATGGATCTGATAAGTAACGGCAGCCATTAATATTTCACCTTCTTCAGTCATGGGTTTAGATTGATTAAAGCTAGTTTGATGCTCATTCTGTCCCAGTTCATTTCTTTACTCAAGCTGCAAAGTGAAAAATTCACGCACATGCTGTTTCAGAGTAGTGCACCACAGGGAATGTCATTAATAATGAATCCTCAATCTTGTCGCACTCCAAGATTCATACTACCTGCCCTGTGCCAAGCTTTCCTTTGAGTCTTCAGTGTGGAAGAGTGCTGTTTTTGCTCCATCTTGCATGTTTTATTGTGCTTTTGTGGACATGAATTCGCTTTGCTGTTTGCTTGGTGTGATTAAATACACGCCATAACCTGTGGTTGTGTTTCCTTTCACAGCTAATAAAAACAGACGGAAAGAGAGAGCAGGGGCGCTCATCTTTTGACCTGAATCCTGAACTACATCAAAGAACTCATGGTAGGTGCTTTTGCTTATTAACATAAACGGAGCATCTGCATGCTCTTAAAGCGATAGTTCAACTGAAATCGACCCACTTTTTGTTTTAAGTTTGGGTTTTAAACATGGTTGATGCTACTTTTTCTTTTCGGCAGTGTCTATTTACACTATTTCAAATAGCCAACTTTGTTTGCGAAGGCTATTTTCACTTACTCTGCCCACTATTGCTCAGATATTTTTTTCTCTAGTACCACAGATATTACTTACATTTACACTTTGTTTGAAGAGCATCTAACGTTTCCTGCTGCAAAGAGTATCTAGCTAGCATTATTTACACAACACTAGACTCTTACTTTTTTTTTTTTCAAGTGTAAAGTCACATTAACACATACATATCTGTAGTATTTCATAGGCAATTTTGTCTGTTTTCACATCAATAGTTACAATGTATGAATTCACTTCCAAACCAAGCAGCTTTCTGTTGGTGAATGGCACAAGTTCATGTGAGCAACTTGGACCTGTTTTCAAAATCTGCATGGTGAAATCTTTCACTCTAATGAAAAGTTCCTGGTCGCATGGATTCTTAAAATGAATGGATTGTGCCCTTGAAAGTGTGTATCTGCACATTAACACAAAAGGTTACGTTTTGAAGAATCTTTACACTGCTCTTTGCCATTCAGTGTAAAAAAAAATGCTCAAAAAGAATGCTCTTCTACAACTTGTAATAGCTTCTATAACGTGTAATAGCTTCAGAGTCTTTTGAAATCACTCCATAGTTCTGTGTGAAGAAAAGGCTCAAATTAAAAATATCTCCAGTTCTCTGCAGCACAGATTTCATTCTCCATTCTGTATATTCAAACTCGGTTGTCACATTCGGCTACAACACAATTGTATTTGGTGTCAAGGACGTCAAACCTGGTGCATTTTTTAATGTGAATGTAAATTCAAATAAGATTTCAGAGCTATGGCAGAAGGGGACATTTTCTGTCAATAACAACCCGTTCCTTAAAAGGTGACATATGACTTCCGAATGTGACAACCGAGTTTGAATGTGCAGATGAAACCACTTTTATGGTGACTTTATATAACAATTTTTACAGTTTGACAGACATTGTCATATTGTATGGAAAATAATAATTCACAAATTTTCATTTCTTGTAGTGTGCATTAAATACATGCTCTCTTTGGGCTTTGTCTTCCTCTTTACAGCTATAATAATCAAAATTAATACATTTTGCATTTTACCAGTGCAGATTGGATTTGCTCAATTCAGGGCAGTGATTTTGCTATACATATTTATTGCTTTGAAAATCACCAATCAATACAACATTAATCCAGTACATGCAAGCAATTTCTGCCTCTTTCACACAGTGCACTTTTCATGCACTATATCTAGCAGATAACTTCATTAAAAAGGAAATGCTACAAAAAAAATGAACTGAGTGGAAATGCAGTGAAATCATTGTGTTGACAGTGTTGTTTGGCTGGTGGAGGGCTGTTGGTGCACAAAGCCATTGTGACACTGTCAACAGCAGGGAGGTGATTGTCATATACTGAAGCGGCATCTTTTATTTCTCTGTCATAGCTGGGCTCCGGTCTTTGTGGGGAACTGATTTGCATCAAAACTCAGTGCATTAAAATTCCACACACATACCAGCAAAACACATACGTGGTGCTCAGAGTTAAAGGTCCCGCTGACAGAGATGCATCAACCGCTCCGTTCACCCTCTAAAGCCGACCCTCAAATGCACAATAAGCAAAATGCCATGTTGATGAAGATTTGTGGTTTGACTTTTTTTTTTTCCCTTAGTGGTTGCTTTGGTAAAGAAAGCATCTGCAAAGATGGAAATGAAAATCACCCATCCTGTATTTACTGTGGAAGCTGTCATGCCGCAGACAGTTTCTAAAGTTAAACTGATGGTGCTTCATAACAGATGGTATCTCTCCATAATAATCATCTCCACGCCATCCATCTATAACAATGAGGGAGATTGGAGCTCTCAAGTGGCCACTTCAAACAGGGAGTCTGATGCTGTGTAATGGTGTCTGTAATTTCAAAATTTTCACATCAATATTTTCACATTAATCATGCAGAACTCATTCACACTGTACCTTAGAATGTAGGAGCTCAATAGACATTTAATTCTGTTCATTTCAACTTCAATTATGATTCTCTCAGATCCATGTATGGTGAAATGCAAGGGGAGGCTAGGATGTCTCCTTAAGAACAATGTGCAGTCAGTCAATGATAAATCGTAACATGTTTAGAAAATAATTTCACATGCATGAAGTGTCAAGCGCATTTTTTTTATTAAGAGAAACAAATGGAAACATTTGCTAATATAGTTTTTACAAATCATTGAAAAGCATGAGTCATGTTTCCCCCCCATTTAGGAAAGATGAAGCACTTCCTGTGGCAATAACCCATCTGTTCCAGCTGTCATTTGATTTTTATACTATGTAGCCTATAAAATATATATATACTATAATATAAACTCAGAAATGTCCACTCTCAATACCACGACTGAGGTGCCCTTGAGCAACTTCTCCCCGGGCGCCACAGCAGAAATGGCTGCCCACTGCTCCAGATGTGTGTTCATGTTGTGTATGTGTGTTCACTGCTGTGTCTGTAGACTTTGGATGGGTTAAATGCAGAGCACGAATTCCGAGTATGGGTCACCATACTTGGCTGTATGTCATGTCACTTTCTTTCTTCTTCTTTCTAAGTATAGTTGTACAAGTAAATTTTGACCTTGTGGGGGATTTTTTTTTGGTCCCCATGAGGAAACAAGCTTATAAATCACACAGAATGGAATTTCACGGGTTCACTTCCATATAATAAACAGAGTAAAGGATATGCATGCATGTTTGGCGCACTGTCAGGGGAGAGGGCTCCAAGCTTGGTAATTCTTTCTCGAACCCCGGAAGACTCCCCCCTTGTCCGGCGAGAGGGTATTTGCCTCAACTCGGTATTTGCCTGAACACAGAGAGCTCCTCCCCAGGTTAGGACAGAAATAGTTGTAAGTGCAGGGAAGGGGTGGCGGAGGGATGCTGGAAAACTGTCAAGGAACAGAGGTAAGTCTGCTGTGTATATTTACACACACCTCTTACCTTGTCATGGAGAGTCCCCTCAAAATATGGAAGCCTGTGTGTGTGTGTGTGTGTGTGTGTGTGTGTGTGAGTGCGAGTGTGTGTGCATGATAAGGAGGAAAATTTAATGTGGGGGCAGCATCTTACCCCACAATGCTTAGGTGTGGATCAGTGGATTCAAAATCAAATAGGACATTTTTACCCTTTTTGTTGTGTAATGGGTGTACCCTGGAGATTCCGGGATCTTTTCCTATTTAGGACATCTTTCAACATAAGGCTGTTAGAAAAAAGTGAACAGTCTGTTCTGTGAGCTCTTCGTCACTGGAGAAGCACATGATTTGAGTTAATATGTTTATTGTGGAGCAAATCCTTCAGAAATGTAATGTTGCTTGAAGGAATGCATCTTTTCATAATGCATACCAAGATTAAAATTCCCATGCGTTTTCTAATAACTATATCACTGTCATCTTCTGTCTGCATTTATGTTTACATCTGTCATCACCAAGCATATGCACTAAGGGAATGATCAACACAGAGCGTCAACAAACTCCATATTTCACGGCTGACCAGTGGTCCTCCTCCAGATGGCATGTTTGACAGGCCTGTGAGTGATCACTCATTAGACAAATGCTAGTCCAAGCTGTGCTCCATCTGCAGAAGGCTGCCGCTTTCCATGTTTGCTCTGACAGGAACTGGTGTTAAGTGGACACCAGACACCCGTCTAGAAACAAAGGGTTGTCCACCTATACCAACCCCCACCATTTTAGCTTAGACTGTAGAAGTCAAGCCATCAAAAAATATGCTGAAATCCCTCCCTTTTGCTTTGTGGTTCTATATTTATCTTCTTGGCAAAAATACATTTTCCCTGTTTCCAACATCAGCCAAGATGTAAGATATGAACTTCAGAGCTCAAATGTGGGGGGGGGGGGGTGGACTGTTTGAACTTCACATTCTTGAGTTTGTGTGATGTTTGGAAAGAGGTGAGAAGAAGGGGAGAAGACGTTTGCCCTGTAGGACTTGTGGACTTTTGATTACTTTCCGTTGACATGCCGAACACCGAGTTTGTGGTTCAACTTTCCACGTGTGTTTCATCCTTCCTTATAACAATTCAGCACTACTGCGAACTTCACTTTTAAGGTCAGGTCAGTTTGACTGCAAACATTTGTAGGAAACAAACTGACATACACTAATTAACTAGAACCCATTCACACTGACACTAAAGCCCCTTTCACACTGCACGTTGGACCCGGAAAATTGCCGGGTCGCCTTCTGTGTGAAAGCAAACACGTCCCGGGATTGATCCCGGGTCGGGGACCTGGTAACATTGCCGGGTTCAGTCCCGGAACGAGTGCTGTGTGATCAAAAGTCAGAACTAATGCCATAAAGGGTGTGTCGTAGTGATGACGCACGTTATCGCACGACTCTTTTAGCGAGTGTTTTGAAGGCAGATCAACTTTCGCAATGAAAAAAATATGTGCAAACTGTAACGAAGCAGAGATCAGTTAGTTCCTCACTTTCCGCGCTGATGCTGAGATCGTTCGCCAGCTTCAGTGAAAGTTAACGTGCCTTGTGTTTTCGACTCGTACATTACACGTCACATCCCGATGTCACGTGTGTTTACTGGACCTTTACGGGTTGTGTGTGAACGCACGCACATATTCCAGGTAATCATTGGCAGTGTGAATGTGCAAAAGCTAGCGACCCGGGAACAATTGCCGGGACACATTACCCGTGTATTTTCCGGAATCGCGGTGTGAAAGGGGCTTAAATAACATCAAGCTAGTGCTGTTTGTTGCTGGAAGTTTTTTTTTTTTTTGGTTGCTGTATCAGTTGGTGAATCACTGCATTCCCACGCAGCTCATTAGCATACTGTTGAAATTTGATTGCAATGCCATAAATTGAAATTGGGGGCAGCTGTGGACTAATGGTTAGAGAGTTGGACTTTTAACCCGATGGTTGCAGGTTCGAGTCTCAGTGCTGGCAGGAGTTGTAGGTGGGGGGAATGAATTAACAGCGCTCTCTTCCACCCTCAATACCCATGACTGAAGTGCCCTTGAGCAAGGCACTGAACCCCCAATCGCTCCCCGCCGGTGGAAAAAATAGCTGCCCAGTTCTCTGGGTGTGTGTTCCCTACTCACTGCTGTGTGTGTGCACTTGAATGGGTTAAATGCAGAGCACCAATTCTGATTATTGTTTACCATATTGGCAAATGTCATGACTTTCACTTTTTCACTTTTGCTGTTGTTCATGTATTCAAAAGTGGCAGTCGCAAACAGTCGGTGAAATATTTTAGTTCTCTATTCATGTGCTCTTAATCAATGATGTATCTTTAGCAGGCTGATGAGGACAGAGATCCATTGTCATTGTGGAAAATAATTTCTTTCATTTTATTTGTGGTTTTGAGGTTCAGAGTTCATGGGAACATTCCCTAAATGGCAATTCATTCACTTTTGGACATTCATTGCCCAGCTTATGTTAGATTCTTATTCAATGTGGGATGCTTTGTGCAACTGCTTTTTCAAGACCAAAATTATTACATTATCCATAACGGGTAACGTGTAAGAACACAAAATTGTTTTATTAGTATGTCACTTGGCAGATTTAATAATTTAAAGAAATGCTAAGAAAGTGTTGCCTAAATAACCAGTTACAAGTGACTTGAGGTCTAATTTAATAAAAAGGGAAAGTCCAGTGCCATGGGAAATCCCTATTGTACTAATGAACTATTGTTGATGTGATCACACTCACTGTGAGACAAGAAATCCACACGGTTGAAAGACAAGAAAGAGGTTGTGAAGACAAAAGAGAAAGACTTCAACCGATCAATGTCTTATCGATCTTGCTGAGCTAGTGATCTTCTCCATCTGGGTTTGATAACTTCACCAGAGCAGCAGATATAAGTGTATGGATCACAGAATTTAAACTGTGTTTTCTTTTATCTGACAACAAAGAATGTTTCTGAGTTGCGATGTCTGTGAAGTTATTAGGTTTTGTATTGACCTCATTCAGCATTTCAGTAGTAAATTCATTATATAAAATACCTTGGCTGTCATAACTCATACAGGAAGCTGCAGGTTGACAATTTTCTATAGATTTCCTCTTTAATTTTCTGTACTTCACCAGCAGTGGCCATTTCCCCAAGTCCACTGGGCTTCTTTTCTCAGTGAATGCGGCATTCATTGACCTACTGACAAAGATGAAGTGGCTTTATTCATCTGAAACCTGCACCTGCATCTTAACAATGATCTTTGTAATGAACTCTATTTCTCACTACAGAACATTTCAGAAAGCTTATTACACACAATCTCACATCAGATGTTCAATAACCAAGTGCGATTGTAAATGTAGTTCACTTGAATTCTAATTATTATAGTTACACAACAGTAGTGAATCAGTACTACAGCACTGGGACTATTCACATTTGTATTGCCCTACTTGTTTGTGTTCCAGAGAGACTGACAGTTTATTGGTGGGGATTTTTCAGTGAATGTTACTTCAATATGCCAGTAAGTGACAGTAGTTGATAAGTGATTGTGTTTATGAGAGTTACTTGAGTCAAACATTCAACTGATTTGTTCAAAAATGTTTCATTAAGGAATTAAACAAGACTTTATTAGTGAGTCATTGAATCATTTCATCAACCAATTAGTAACCAAAAAATGCTGACCTACTCAGGAACTAATCAGTAGACTGTCTTTATGAGTGAGTCGTTTATTCATTCATTCAACTGATTTGTTCAAAAACACTGCAGTATTCTGTACTCTGTAGAAAAACAATTATCTTAATGATCAAGGGTTTCATTCCCTTGTTGAACAAAAACAGCATATGCTGGTTAGGTATGTTTTGAAGCATGGCAGCTGGTTGGAGGTCCTTTAAGCTGGTCCTTAGTAGGTGGTCATGAGCTGGTTTAAGATGGTCCTTAGCTGGTTATAAACTAGTTTAAGCTGGTCATGTGCTGGTCCTGATCCTAAGCAACTAGCCCCTGCTCAGGACCAGCTCATAACCTGCTTCTAACCAACTCAGGACCAGCTTAAACCAACTCATGACCAAAGTAATCAAAAGTGCCCAGATGAACCAATGCTTCTGCTGAGATTCTGAAGTGCGTATACAGTGCTTCTATGCTTTTTATCCCATGAGGCCACAGGAGAGGATTTGTGAATGCTACTGAAGCTAAATAACTACCGCTGAATTACATTCATAAAGAGTACATAGTTTTAAAATGATCATGAAGTACTTATTCAAAGGAAGTACCTACTCATATAGTATACGCTTTTGGATGCAGCCTTTGTTTATTGAAACATTCATTTAACCTATTCATTCATAAATGCCTGTTCATTTAGAAAATGTGTTTCTTGGAGGTGCTTTGTTTGGCTCTGTTTGTATTGGCTGAGTAAAAACAGACTAAGTAACCAATAAAATTGTGCTTAAAATGTAGTTCGCACAATACTACCATCTTGTTTACTGAACTTTTGTATGAAAGCAACATAATCCTCGCGATCTTCCCTTTTTTTGTCTGAATAACATCAAGTTATATTTTTTGTTTCACTGGAGGGTTTTTCTAAATATCTAAATCAGGTCATTGTTCTTGAGTCAGCTGGTCTAATGAATGAGCTTTGGCACTGCAGGCCTTTTGTGTCCAAGTCAACCTTTAAATTCTCCTTCAAAGGACAAGAAATCCATCGGTTCTTATCACTTGTCTTATCCAAATGATCACTGATGAACCACTAAAAGCTTTAGGCTCATTATAGACAGAAGTTTTCATTAATTATACAGCCAGATATGGCAGTTAGTCATTACCGTGTTCCCTGATACATATGAGGTACCTGGCCTCTTTATGAACATGCTATAACTGCTTTAACTTATGCAGACTTCAAAGCTGAGAAGCATGTGACTTATTCTGCCCTATTTGGAGGTTTATTAAGGGACTATATATACGCCTGCTGGGTAGATCATGCTGTTGAACCCCTTCCCCTAACACAGCTAGAATGTTTTCCAGTTTCACGTGTATTATAAAAATGTCTACACGGAAGATTAGATTTGCTGAATTTTCCTGAATGGAGCACTATTGATGTACTCACACACTCACACAGACATAAGCGTATTTGTCACTAGCTGTTCAAGATGTGCATTGAAAAGAACAATTAGGAGTCATCTGATTCACTGAGGGTGAAGAAATTCAGTGCTCTTGTGAATCCTGTGTTTCATGCTATATTGCTCTTTATGTATGCAAGCTCATGGCTGATGGGGGAGAGCTGACCAGCACACACTGTCCTTGTCCTTCAGCTAATGAACCTGTCCCAGTTAGTAGAATGACTAAACCAGACAGTGGATTAATCAGGTTAAAAGTGTCAACTTCAAGGAGAGTCTCTTCAACCTATTTGTTTAAAAAAGTGTGGTTTTCTAAAGGAAGACCTCAGGGAGGATAAATGACTTTTAGCTTGCAAACTTGGGTTTTTATTATTATTTTTTTTTTTTCAAGGGATATGTGAGTGCTAATTGCTTTTGTAAAACTCTGGTATGGTTGTGGTTGCTAAGGCTTTCACATAGTTTCTAGTTTCTAAGGTGATTACTTACTGGCCAATGCTAATTTACAAATTCACAATTTTGTCCTTTACCTTGTCTCTTTGCTTAAAAATAGTTTAAAGCCTAAATGTGAGGTTTATGATTTTCTAAAGCAATCCTTTTTTTTTGTCATATTACAGTTTACAGGTGTTGTTTTAAAACAAAATACTACTTCAATAATATGTAGTTCTAGTGTAATATCAGAATTTTCCAAAAACATTTAATCAGATTTTTTTTTATTGAGTATTAATGATTATTATTTGTATTATATTATTTTGTTTTTTATTAGAGATGAACTACCCCTGCTTCTCATAACCTGCTTCAGCACAAAAACAGTCCACCAAAACAGGCAAAAAAAGTGTACATGTGCAGGAAAATAATAGTACACCTCTTCCAATGTTTCACTCAATACAGGAAAAGTGCATATATTGCACAGATATTCAAGTATTAGACTCAAAATTATTGTAATATGCAATTGTTTTATTTCAGAAAATATTCTTAGCAGAAAGAGAAGATGTGATTTGCTTAAGTATTCAATTTCTGTATTGCAGGAGTGCGAAGTTTACAGAGAATGAAAACAAAAATATTGTTACCCCATGAAAACTGATTTGCATAAGCATTCAGTCTCTGTATTGCAGAAATGCCAAGTTTATACAGATGAAAAACAATCGCACTAATGAGAGCCTTACAATTGACCTCTGCTTGTGAATCATTACAGTAACTACAACATTTCCTGGATAGAAACCTTGCAGTAAAGGGAACATTATCGAAGTTGTGAACCTAAAACACATTTATGAACATTATTCCCATCCAAATGTAAGGTTCTTATCTACAGTTTTGCTATTAATTTGAGATGGTATGTCTGCAGTTTTTCACAGTCTGAAAAATTCTAGATTATAGGTCAGTAAAACAAAAATAGAAGATTTTGTGATGTTATAGCAGTGAACGCATCACACGTTTTTGTGTGGGTTTTTGTGTGTTTGTTTCTTTCTGTGGGTGCTGACTGCGTTCGTGTCAGATAATGTCTGTGAGAGAACAAGCAGCAGTCTTTTTCATATTCACTTATGCTGTTGATCTGGCCTCACTTTTGCTTTGCTTCAGATATTTCCGCGACTACGAGACTACAAAGACAATTCTTAGAAGGAAAAAACACACTGTGCTTTTGGTCTCATAATCATAGACCCCAGGATTAGGAATAATGAGCTGAACACAAATCAGTCTTGATCATGTTGTTGGATTTGCTGAGGCTCTTTGGACTGCGTAAATGTGCTGCAACAAGCATGTAGTTTCACTGCAGACCTTCCTGTTACATGTAGCTATGTGTGTTTGATTGATGATCAATGCAGTGCTTTGGGAGTCTTGGGAAAAATAGCCTGTTTATTCTGCACTTTCTCCAGAGCCAGCTCCGATCCGCAGGCAGTTTGATTTATACTGGGATCCAAGATGCTTTACACCAGTGCATTCCAACTGGGAGTGTGTTGGTCTCCTGCACTCAGCAAGCTAAGCATCATGCCAAAGTTTTTACACAAAACCAGAGAAATACTAATTTTGCAGGACCACTTTTTTAAAGCTTTTACGCCATTCTCGGCCCACGCTCACACATCCAGGTGCAAATGGCTTCGCCGACATATCAAAAAACATATCAAATTATACAAGAGAGGTCATCAGATGCTGCTAATGAAAGCTTTAATATGCGACCCTAATTAAACCCCCTGGTTTGGCCTTTGTTAAGAATGAGAGTAATTAAAACACTAATTGCCCTGAGGGTGCTATAAGCACTTTGCCAACACTTTTGATACCAGGGCTCTCGTTTAATTGAAAGGATCCATTAAACACAGGCTGCATCTCCTTCTATTTCTTTGGGCAGGGAAAGATTGTAAGATCATCATTATTTCCCCAAATCATTATTCTACAAAAGAGCAACAATGTTTGTCGGATCAGGGGCCGGATTCACGAAAATCTTCTTAAGAAATAAATTAAGAAATTTCTTAAGATAAATTCCACAAAGTTCGTAAGACTGTTCTTAAGTGCAATTCTTGAAAATTCTTAATAAGTTCTCAAATACATTCTTAAGAACATTTAAAAAAAAAATTCTTAAGAAAAAAATAACAGCCGTTATTTGAATGAATACATGACGCACTGCTAAACTCGCACTATTGTCTCCTTGCGCTTCCTGTAGATTACCCTAATAATCATAAGCATGCACCATAGACTGTATATTTTTTTCGCGACTTTGCCTGGAGCTCAGCTTCACGTTTTTAATGCGGCCTGTTTTTGAAAAGTTACTTTTAAAACAGTCTGTCTCAAGCTGCAGCGATACGTTTCATTCAGTTTGTGCTGTTTTTGCGCTCTCATCTGACTGAACGCTTCCGGTATTTGAGTCCGCGCTTCCACAGAGCTGAATTCTGCCAAAGATAATGTATTTATAAGCTCAAATTAACGCGTTCAATTAAAGCTCCCTATCTGACTCGTTTTAGAGTTGCTAATAAGTCAGCAAAAAGCAGCGTCACACACAGTCTAAACATGACCGATCATGTTTACATTAACAGTCATTGCAGTCCCTTCAGAAAACTCGTGCACATCCCTAGTCCTCCTGTGTATTATATGTAGCTGTTGTTGTAATGCTTAAATATAACAATTAATTTGAAATAACCCAATAAATTCATTAAATAATAATTATTGTGTGGGATTTAAGACAAGTCTGGGGCTGTCCTAAATTTAAGAAGTTATTTACGATGATTCTTAAGAAGATTTTTTTGGGGAATACAAATTTTTCTTATCTTTTTTCTTAAGTTAGAAGAATTTTTTTGTGGATCCGGCCCCAGAACTTTTCAATATATTTGATAAAGACCCCAAAATATGATGATTTCCTTGTGAGGTACCCAAATCCTTAAATACAATTACAGCTATATATATTTTTGAATGTTTAAAGACCTATTTATGTCGCCGCCTATAGCCTTGTGGGCAGCACGCGACATACAGCACCATTGCACATGGTAAAAATAAATCTTAAAAAAGTCATATTTATACGTAATTTATACTCTAAATAGTTTTCTGTGCTTGTCAGTGCAGCCAAAGATAGAACAGTTAGCATGCTTTGCTCGACCTTCGCCATGGCATTAGCACTGCTATACCGTTGTTGCTTGTAAAAAAATGTATTAAAAAAATTTAATTGGTGGTGCCATGGGTGGAAACTTGCTAATTAGGGGGCAGTAATATTATAATAATATTCATTTTCTATGCAGGCAGGGAGCAAAAACTTGCAGAGAAATACTTACCAAAAAAGTTTACAGGGTTGTTCTTTTTCAAATTGTCTGGTTTGTTAGATGCACCAGGGATCCGATTATAGCACTTGAACATGGAAAAAGTCAGATTTTCAAAATATGTCACCTTTTAAAACTTTTAAGAAAAAAAATTGTAACTAATATTGAAAAATGTGTTAATAATATTGTTTTAAATAATATTTTATTAATGTATGAAGTTTAAATAATGTAAATATAGATGGACATAGATATAAGTATAAATCCCTTTTGTCTCTCTCTTTCTCGCTCTCACTCTCTCACTACACCTTTCAAATTTCCCCTGGACCCGCTTCCAGTCCAGTTTGAAATCCCTGATATAGATGATATACAGTAGACTCATCTCTTCAATAAAGATCTATAGAACTCTAGGAAACCACTTTTTTTCGGTGATACAGAGTGAGCCAAAGAAATAACACTGAGGGAGCCAAAAAACTTTTTTTGAGAAAGTTCCGCTAGAACAAAATGGGATTGCATCTGACAAGATAGGAAAATACAAAGAAAACAAGAAGTCAGGGGGAAAAAACAAAAAGAAAGGTCATGGTTAGTGTACTTGTCATCAAGCCACATTCTATTTCTGGTTCCAAGTCAACACACAAGTGATTTTCCCCGACCTCTCTCTTCCACAGCTTTCTCACTACTATGATTACTATATCTATTAATAATGCTTGCGATCCATCATGTATTGTTGTTTGCATTGCATTTATTAGCACTGCACAGCGAGATAAGTTTGCACTCAAACATGTATTTAAGGATACCCTCATGTAATACACCCTCTGTGTGCTGTCTGAGTAATGGTAGGCTAGCTCTGCTAGTGCTGGCTGTTAGCACTCTCCTAGAACTAATGAAAAAGGCCCCATTTCATTTAAGGAAAGTGGCGTCGTAATAGGCCTTCATCCCAGAGAGTGCTTTTCAGGTAGAAGGATGGTCTGCTGAAACACAAGAGCCTCTCATCATTAATTCCACTAAAAGGGAGGCTGTACCTTTAAAGAAAAAAAAAATTTGTTTGGCCGACAATTTAGTATGCACATGGGAACCCTGAATTCACCTTGTTTGAATGCACTTTGAAAAAAGGATTTTGCTGAAAAGCCTTTTTTGATGCTAGAATTACTTTGTTAAGTGTCGTACAAACTGTGTGAACCTTTTAAGTTTTTTGACAGTGCTTTAGTACAAATGTTTTTTGTTCTGAGTGTCAATGTGTAGATGAAAGGCTCGATTGTGAGTGTTTCTGATTAAATTCAGAGATGATGCTATGTTTGTTTTTCTTCCAAGGGGCTCGGGGAGGCTTCAGCAAGGGGGACGAGCATGGAAGTAGATTGCCTCAGCTGCATCAAGTACCTCATGTTTGTCTTCAACTTCCTTATCTTTGTGAGTATTTATGTGTCTGACGTTGACGAACAGTGAGCTATAGCAGAGTAGTAGAGAAGTACAAAGGGAAAGATACAGACTACTCATAGAGAAATAAATGTGAGAAACTGGAGCGGTTATACTGTACCGATTAAAGGAGTAGAAGTTCCGCCTTTCATTTACAACAGCTAGTCACCTATTTGATAGAGTTTGTTTACTCTAGAATGTGCATTAGCTGGCCAAGTAACTGCTTTTGAGTGCTACCAAGATGGCCACCAAGTGAATGAGCTTAGACTACCTAAGACTAGCGGATATTTGACTTTGACTTCAAATTTTTGTTAAATAAATAATACCTAAGAAATATTTTTTTAATAAAATTTAAAGGGTTAGTTCACCCAAAAATGAAAATTTGCATCTGTAATATAGTCCATCTGACATCAGGGGTTCTACTGTAATTTTACGAAGCTACGAGAATATTACAAAAATAATGACTTTATTTAACAATTCTTCTCTTCCTCATCCCGTTTGCAGCGGCACGCTGCCATTATGGAGAGAGTATGATGACGCATACACCTGCTTCCGCTTCATGGTAACAATGTATGGGTGTGTTGTCCGTTTTGACGTACCGTATTTTCCGGACTATAAGTCGCACTTTTTTCATAGTTTGGCTGGTCCTGCGACTTATAGTCAGGTGTGACTTCCATCCATCCATCTTCTTCCGCTTATCCGGGGCCGGGTCGCGGGGGCAGCAGTCTAAGCAGAGAACCCCAGACTTCCCTCTCCCTAGACACTTCCTCCAGCTCTTCTGGGGGGACACCGAGGCGTTCCCAGGCCAGCCGGGAGACATAGTCTCTCCAGCGTGTCCTAGGTCTTCCCCGGAGTCTCCTCCCAGTGGGACGCGCCCGGAACACCTTCCCGGGAAGGCGTCCAGGAGGCATCCGGAACAGATGCCCGAGCCACCTCAACTGACCCCTCTCTATGTGGAGGAGCAGCGGCTCTACTCTTGAGCTCCTCCCGGGTGACTGAGCTTCTCACCCTATCTCTAAGGGATCGCCCAGCCACCCTGCGGAGAAAGCTCATTTCGGCCGCCTGTATCCGGGATCTTGTCCTTTCGGTCATGACCCAAAGCTCATGACCATAGGTGAGAGTAGGAACGTAGATTGACCGGTAAATCGAGAGCGTCGCCTTGCGGCTCAGCTCTTTCTTCACCACGACAGACCGGTACATCGACCGCATTACTGCAGAAGCTGCACCGATCCGTCTGTCAATCTCCCGTTCCATCCTTCCCTCACTCGTGAACAAGACCCCAAGATACATAAACTCCTCCACTTGAGGCAGGAACTCTCCACCAACCTGAAGTGGGCAAGCCACCCTTTTCCGACTGAGGACCATGGCCTCGGATTTGGAGGTGCTGATTCTCATCCCAGCCGCTTCACACTCGGCTGCAAACCGTCCCAGTGCATGCTGAAGGTCCTGGCTTGATGAGGCCAACACGACAACATCATCCGCAAAGAGCAGAGACGAAATCATGTTGTCACCAAACCTGACCCCCTCCGGGAGGGGGGGGGGGCAGGTGTGACTTATTTATCAAAATTAATTTGACATGAACCGAGAGAAATGATCCAAGAGAAATGAACCAAGAGAAAGCATTACCATCTACAGCCGTGAGAGGGCGCTCTATGCTGCTCAGTGCTCCTGTAGCCTACACTGAAAACATAGAGCGCCCTCTGGCGGCTGTAGATGGTAATGTTTTCTCTTGGTTCTTGGTTCTAAATAAATGCGACTTATAGTCCAGTGCGACATATGTATGTTTTTTTCCTCATCGTGACGTATTTTTGGACGATTGCGTCTTATACTTAGGTGCGACTTATAGTCCGAAAAATACGGTAAGCAGCGTTGTTTATGTTCAGCATGCAGGTGATTTCTCGTGAATGTAACCAATGCTGATTATGCTGATTACGTCCAGGGAAAAGCGCGTACATGCGTTGTGGCCAAAATGGTGGAAGGCGGTAACTCAGGGAGAAGAATTGTTGAATAAATTATATTATTTTTGTTTTCGCCCAAAAAGAAATCTCGTAGCTTCACAAAATTGAAGTTGAGCCACTGATGTCACATGGACTGTTTTACGATGATCTCTACTTGCTACGTTTCTGGGACTGGGAACCCGACAACGGTGCTAAAGGGCATCCTGGGGTCAAAGGCACCTTTGATATTATTTTCCTCTAAACCACTAGATGGCACAAAAACCTGGTGTAGCACATTCCAGAACATTTGCTTTTCAAGATGCACGTGTATATTTGGTGGTGTTAGCGCAGTGTATAAGATGCATGCCTGTGGTGTAAGAGACCCGGGTTCGAATCCACTGTGAAATGCCAGTGTGTCCCTGAGCAAGACACTTAACCCCTAGTTGCTCCAGAGGCGTGCGACCTCTGACATATATAGCAATTGTAAGTCGCTTTGGATAAAAAAGCACCAGCTAAATTAATAAATGTAAATGTATTTGGCTGATCTTTGAAGCGATCGAGGGCAGCAGCGTAAAATTGATTCTATGCTTACTTGATCTAATATTTTATGTATTATATATTTTTAAATGTTGTAGATAGCAAAGTAGCAAGTGAGAACCGCTCAAATTAATCCATATATTTTGAGACAAATTTTTTCTTAATAAATACACAGTAATTACCATGATAATTAATAGATGGCTGACTTTTCCATTTGTTAACTTGACATTGTTAGATTCAGATGGTAAATATCATATATTATGTTGGGTGTCCATATTAGAGATAATCCCCATGTTTAGAATGAAACCATTATATTTAAAAACATGATATTAATCATATTACATAATAAAATTTAATTTGTTGTTACTGCTGTAAATCTGTTACATTGTTCTGGGATCTCCTTTAATGCTTTTTACAATCTTTTTTTATGATTTTGTTTCTGTATTTTAAAATATATATTTTTATATTAACATATTTTAGTATAGTATATTTATTAAACAGAAATTCATTATTTTATTTTTCAAAATAAGCAGAAAATAGTACAAACTTTGCTAAAGTGATTGTTTTGAACAAGTATTAACGTAGACATTATTAAAACACACACAGAAAAAGTATTTATATCAATACTGTGTGCCTTCCCACCTTATACATTTATAAGATTTTTAAACAAAATAAAAGAATTGCATGGTTTATTTTCACACAAAATCTGTTGCTCCATTAATGTTTAATACGTATATATTTTTTCTGCAATTATACATTATTGGCGCAGCAAATCTTTTCTTAAGGTGTTCTTTTAGCCCTGTTGTAGCCTACTCTTTTTAAAAGTACATTATACGAAAGTGTACTATTTTTTTCTCAAAGATATTCTTTGACTTTATTTCCCCCAAAATTCAGCCTGTAGACTATTAGGATTCACAGATGTGTATCAGAACAACTACTTGTTTAAACATTTTAAAGCAAAAGAGGGGAAGATACAAAAAGAGAAGGAGAGAAGAGACAGAAAGTGCTTCTTTGATCATCTATCTAGGTTGACAATATAAATGGCCACTGTGGGATTGGCATAGACGGGGAAAGGTTTGGATTTCATTTGACTGAATTAATTATCTCCTAACAGCGAGAATAATGTGATGTACACACGTAAGTGCAATGGCAACAATAAAATAGCTTGTTTTTGTTTCAAAATGTTAATATAATTCTCTGAAATCCATTTAATAAGATAAAAACAGCTGCTCATATTTATTCAAGCCTAAAAACTATTAAAACACCAATTTAGTGATACAGTCAAGCTGTTTATGGAATCTGTTCATGACAAAAATAGCTGTTGTGACAGGACTCCGCTTGACAGACACATTGCTAATGCCATCCATGAAAAGAATCCCAGGTTTGGCTCACGAGAGAGAGACTGAGGAACATGTTTTTGTGTGAGGCTCTTATCTCAAAACCCACCACACACACACACACACACATGCTTCTTGAGCTGCTTAATCACCAGTCTGGTGCCTGCTCAAACCTTCATCCGTGTGTGTGTGTGTGTGTGTCTATGAACGATTGTGTGGAGGAAGGGTATCACTTTGACAGGTAGAGGATTGTGGGAAGCTGCAAAAGAAACAGCAGCATTTCCCAGCCCCCACTCGACTGTCTTTGACTCGCCTGTTAAATCTCCTCAAGCTCCTCTATGCATTCACCTTCCCCCTCCTCTCTGGAAGCGTTCACTTTCAGTAGCCGTTTACTCAAAAAAGATTTATTTTCAACAGTCGAGCCCATTAGTATACTCTCTCTGCTCGGTAGCATGTTAAGCTTTGTGTTCACTTTACCAAGTATTGTGCATACAACTCAGCAGTTTGTGGTACATGATAATTTAACATATTTATCACAATCATTAATCCGACACTTGCAAAAAAATCAGCAATCATTATCTTTTTTATTTTATGTTAAAGAGTGTTATTTTATTAGAGGATGTTAAGTGGATATTACTGCATATTGCTTTCATAGAATGTGTCTTGAATGTAACTTTGTGCCATTAGTAGAATCCTTTATCTGAAATAATTCTACTAATTCACTAAAATACCAACGGTATTATCTGATGTTAAATTATACTATGGTATGTGAATATGATTATAACAAGGAGCTTAAGGACCATTTTTATATAATAAAACATTGATTTCCATTAAAAATAATAATATGGATACTGTGAAAATTAAGTTGCTTTTTTTTTTTTTAGGAGATTTCAGCCTTGTTCAAGGCTTTTCAATTACTGCTGATTGAGTAAAAACATATTTTCAATAAATAAATAATAATAATTGTTGTATGTTCAAGAGTCTTAAGCCCTCATTAAAAACCTACTGTTGCCAAAAACTGAACCAAAATGGTTGGCTAGTAAATGGGAAAGATGCAGAATGGCTGAACTGTAATCATTTTTTATGATTTTTTTTTCTGTAATAGGTAGGAAATTATTTTAGATGATGTGAAGGGTGTGAAGTGGCCCTGTGTTAACTGATCCAATCACAATGAAGATTAACTTGAGATTTGTATGCCTGAACCAATATTTTAGCATCAATCAAGGGATAGTTCACCCAAAATTCATAATTTCATCAAGATATTTTATGACCAAACAGTTGTGGTAACCATTGACTTCCATTGTATAGAAAAAAGAAAAAGAAAATGTCATATAGGTTTAAAATGACATGAGGGTTATCATTTTTGGGTGAACTATGCCTTTAAATGTTACTCCTCAAATTTGAATGCGTCAAAATAAAAAATATAAAATAACTATAGCCCCTTTATCAACCCTAGGAAACCTTCCTAATTTTACTGTAGACACTGCATAAGTTTAAATAAATGTATCAAAAATTTAATTTCGCTTTTCAGGGCAAGAAGAAATTGATTTATTTTTTTGCTTTATAAAAATAACACAAACTGTAATATAGTAATATTAAATGGATTGTTTCTTTATCTTTCCATCTCCACAGCTGGGTGGCTCCTTCCTCCTTGGTGTTGGGGTGTGGGTGGTGGTGGACCCCACGGGTTTTAGGGAGATAGTGGCAGCCAACCCCCTTCTCTTCACGGGCGTCTACATCATCCTGGCCATGGGGGGCATGCTTTTCCTGCTGGGCTTCCTGGGCTGCTGCGGAGCCATACGAGAAAACAAGTGTTTGCTGCTTTTTGTGAGTCACAGTTTATTGGAGAGGACACTATGTTTCAAGCTGTTGACACTTAGGCTACATACATCTATGGCTCCATAAAGAACCTTGAAAACCTTTCCTTTGGACATAAGATTCTTTACAGTGGAAAAAGGTTCTTTAAATTATTCAAATGTTTCTCACACTAAGAAAAGAATGGTTCTTTTAAGAACTCTTCACTGAAAGTTCTTTGGGGAGCCCAGAATGATTCTTTCATGGTATTGTTGTGCAAACCCATTTAGAGAAGCCAACATTGTTAAAAGTATAGCAAAATACAGACCTGTTTCATAGCAGATATTGATACAGACAGGATTTAGTCTGTTAGTACAGCTGTCTGACCCAAACACAGCCTGTGTGACAAAATCCTCCTCTCTCTGCAGTTCTTCATGCTGATCCTCATTATATTCCTGGCAGAGCTGGCGGCAGCCATTCTCGCCTTCATCTTCCGGGAACATGTGAGTGACCATGTCCAACATGTTGAGTCAGCTTCATGTTTTCAGTGTTGGCGTGCTGCTAATATCTTTAATATTTTAATTTGTACATGTGTGTGTACAGCTGACCAGAGAACACTTTACTAAGGAACTCAAGAGGCACTACCAAGGCTACAACAACACTGATGTCTTCACATCAACGTGGAACGCCATTATGAATACAGTAGGTCTTGTTTGTTCCTTAAACATCGGCTACTGTGAATCAGTGTTTACCAAACTTATTTAACCCATTAATTCCTCATTAAGCTAAAAAATTAGCTTATATTAACTAATATTTGCCTGGCTCTGCATCCCTCTAGTTTGACTGCTGTGGAGTGAACAGTCCAGAGGACTTTGAGGAAAGCATCTTCAGGTTAATAAACCGTGGTGAAGTGGTGCCTGAGGCCTGCTGCCGTAGGAATAATCATGTTGGAGAAGCAGGCTTCAGTAACAGGGAGGAATGCCTGTCAGGCAGCATGCTATACCGGAACAACAAGGTGGGCTCTCGTACTTCTGGATACGTCACATCCCCTCTGCCTGCTCAAAAGCTCATAGCTCGGATTTAACTAGAGCAGAAAAACAGGAAAAGAGGAATAGGGTTACCACTCAGCTTCAGCTCTCCCAATGCTGACTAGTGCTTTTCCATGTCCTCAGTGTCTGGGGAATGTGAGTGCGTGTGAGAGGTTCTGTGAAAGCGAGCAGGGGCAGTAAAACTTAAGTAAGGGTCAGCATGGGTTTTTAGACAGATGTCCTCTAGTCATGCATACTTGTATTAAAAAGTTACAAGTTCACTCACCCTCATGTAGTTCCAAACCCTGTTGAGTGTATTTGTAAAATGACTTTTTTTTTTTTTTTGTCATTTGGAAAAATGTTTACACACTTCACAGCTGTTTAACATCATAATTATGAAAAAGAAAGAAAGGGAAAAAAACACTAAAATAGTCCATATGACTTGTGTGCTCATCTGGAGTAATATGATAGTTTTGTGTGAAGGAAAGGCTCATTGTTGAATCATTGTTCACTGATAATCTTCTCTTTCAGTCAGATGTTCATTTGATATCAGATCAGAGTCAGTTTGATTCATGATCAAATTGTCCATTACAGAGTCAATTTTTTTTCAAAGCAGCTGTAACAAAAGTCATACTTGTATGTCTAATGCCTTAGCGATCCTCTAGATTTAGATGTAACTATACTCAAGATGGCACAATATTTCATTTTTTACAGGAATGAAAATGAAACTGTAAGAATAAGTGAGCAGCCTGTTCAACTGTACTGTTGTTTCAGCTGGATTGTTCTTTTAAGAGACTGAAATATTGGTTGGTTTTGTTGAGTGAGAGTGAGAGTAAGCAATTGTTTGATTGAAAGTATAAATAATTCAAAAAAAGATCAGTTGTTGCTTGTAAGAAGTCTGAAAAATTGAAATGAACTAAAAGGAAAAGTCTGAAAAAACTAATGGAAGAGATCAGAGCAATGATTCATTCACTCATTCAAACTCAATGAACTGGTTACAACAGAACATAGTGAACAAGTTATATTAACTTTTTTTTAGATTTAGAGACAACATGTATAGGTGTCTATATAATACCATTATTTCACAAAATTGTACTAATAAAAAATGTTTTTCTTTATGTTTGGATCTGCAGGGCTGCTATTCAGCGGTTGTGGACTACTTTGAGTTGTACATCTATGTTGCTGGTGCCCTGGCTATTGTTGTACTCACGATTGAGGTATGACATTCCATGATGTCTGTTCTATTATCTCAGAGAATAGTTTAGGACAGAGCTTGAGAGAATTGCCACAGAGCACGAGAAGAGAGACAGTCGTGTAAATTGAATCATTGCTGCCCTCATGTGGTAATGTGCTGGAGGCAGACAGCAGAAGTGAGTGACTTCTGAGATCATCATGCTATACAATACAAATTAAAAGGGAAAAATGAAAATTCTGTCATTAATTACTTATCCTCATGTTGTTCTAAACCCATAAGACCTTCGTTCATCTTTGAAACACAAATTAAGATATTTTTGATGAAATCAAAGAGCTTTCTGACCCTCCATAGACAGCAATGCAGCTACCCCATTCAAGGCCCAGAAAAGTAGTAAAGAAATCATTAAAATAGTCCATGTGACATCAGTGGTTCAACCGTAGTTTTATGAAGTTACATGAATATTTTTTGTGCGCAGTGAAAACAGATATAATGACTTTATTCATTGGTCAAATGGGTTTAATGATTAATAACAGAATTGTAATTTTGAGGTGAACTGTCCCTTTAAATTGATTAACAGAACAGTTTCAATTTAGCAAGGAAGGTGAATGAAGCTTTTTTTGAATTTGAGATTGAATGTGTCTTGATTATTTAATATAACTAAATCAAGCAAAACTATTTAAATGATTCATAACTGTTTGTTTACTTTCATATGGATCTATATAAGATGTTTGTTTCTTGTCTCAACAGCTTTTCGCTATGGTTTTTGCCATGTGTCTGTTCAGGGGAATCCAATAGATCAAGTACACCGAAAGACTTTTTCAAAAAGGAAGACACCACAAAAGAAAACTGAACCACTTGTCAAAGAATGTTTAACTCCATTTTATATCTCTAAAATTATTAAGGAACAAAAAAAAAAAAAAACAATCATTGACCTGTACTTCACAGCTGGACCTTTGAGGTACAAGGTAACAAAATAAAACAATAACAAAAAAAGAACATTCTTTGGATACTGCGAAGATTTAATGGGCTTTTTGTCATAGAGCCCATGCATAATTTCGACCAGGTGTTAAATAGACCAGATAAAGCCTGAAAAACAGATGAAGAAGGTGCTGCACTGATTTTGGATGAAGAATATTTATACTGAGTAATGCTGGCTTGTTTGTATAGGCATTTGTGCTTTTAGTAAAAACAAAAATAAAAAAAAATAGAACAAACCACTCTCCTGTCACCAAGACATCACCACAGTCCTTGAATGCAAGCTTTCACAAGCACATTATATTAGTGTTGTATAGTCATGTGAATTTACATTTTTATCAATTCATTTGTGGATGTTGGAGATCTGTGTGTGTGTTTGCGTGTGTGGGTGAATGTACCACTTCCCTGCTTGAAGACCAGCATTTTTTTTTTCGTAATGTGATGTTTATTGTAATAGTAATTCTTTGTGATTTTAGCTGAAATTGATGTGTATGCATTTGTATTGAAGATGAGGTTAACATTAAAGGAATCTCTGATGAACCATTTGCTCAGAATCTCAGTGTCACTATAATTCTGACCTTTGGGAGTCTAAGGCTGATGATACACGGTCACGGGGAAACTTTTTAGCAATTTTGCCAGGCAACTTTTTTTGATCAATGATTCTTGGGCACTTTCCCACTGAGAATGGGTATCAAATTTCTATATCAAATTTTCCTTTAAACAAAATTTAGTAGTGATAAAGGAATGCAAAAAAAAAAAACTTTTGTTTTGCAGATTGATATATTACAATAGTATAAATAATATATATTAATAATATATAAGTTAATGTTAAAAATTAATAACTTTCATTTTCTTGAGAAAGGAAATAGGAGAAAATAGTTTTCAGTAGCTAGGCTATCCTTTACACATAAAAAATACCCTTCAA
This sequence comes from Carassius carassius, assembly GCF_963082965.1. Taxonomy (NCBI): domain Eukaryota; kingdom Metazoa; phylum Chordata; class Actinopteri; order Cypriniformes; family Cyprinidae; genus Carassius; species Carassius carassius. Next base: position 17,767,908 of record NC_081777.1, on the reverse strand, counting down.
TAGTATAATTGAACATACAGGCTACAATTAGGCCCTGTGTATTCCCCATGCATGAAGAAAATAAGGTTGAATCCCAGGAGCTCTAAATGAATGTTAGCGTTGACTGATGAATGCAGCCAAGGAAAACATGAAGAATGGAAAAGAAAGTGGAAAATTGTAATAACAGGTAAGCAGGACAGGACTTGAGGTTATGTTTGGGCCCTAGACATACACTACACAGGTTCATATATAGATAGGCTACAATTAAACTGCCAAAGGTCTAGGCTATAGTCAAAGTTTAAATGTTGAGAGATCAAAACCCTGAAATAACTTGAGCAAAAAAATAAAAAAGCCTGTTGGCTTATTAGTATTAAAAAAATGATTGTCATATCTGTGTCCTCTTGAGTCAGGTTCTTATTTAATCAATAAATTCAATTGAATAAAAAGACACGCTGCACTCTTAACAACACTGGGGTTTTACCCAAGTTTTTGAAAAAAAAAAGTGTAAAAAACTTTTTTTAAATTGGCTTTTAAACCCACATTAAGTTGTAAGAAAATATAAGGATAAGGATTGTAAAGACGAGTTCAAGTTCAAGACAGCAGTACAAATAAAATAAAATAAAATGCTTTATTGTCACAAATTTCAAGAAACGCTTTCCACTCGTTTTAAAATACAGTAACACATAGACACTGAATTAGCACTAAATGGAAGGGAGAGGGATGTGAAAAATGTTGGTAAAAAATTGAGGGGAAGGAAGGAGGATGCCATTAAAAAGAAGAAAAGTTTTGGAGGTGGGTCTTTTCTCAACGAAGAGGTGGCAGATCTTCATACCAGTGACAGTAAAGATCTCCCTGAGGATGATGATAATGTCCTCCCTGTTCCAGTCTGCTCTAAGCATGAACAGAGCATTGACGCTCTTCCAACTCCTGTTAGCTCCCCATTTGATTGGAGTGCTGTAATTTTGTCCACTCTGTGCCAGAATGGAGTGCCAACATCCTCCGCTCTCTTGTCAGCCCTGCATCTGACAGGAGCACCAAAGTCCTTCTCGTTCCAGTCTGCTCTGTATCTGATTGGAGCATCAACAATCTCCAGCACCTACTACACTTGACTGGAGTGTCAACAATCCATCTCGACTGCACCAGCCCCAAACCCAACTCTTTCAGCCCCTTGGTTCTCAAAGAAACTAGCCAGTGCACAACATGACCCCAGTGCAAAGGATCCATCTGGCCTCCCCAGAAATTAAGTGAACATCTGAGGGAACATCAGAGTATTTTGTCACGGTTTAATGGTCCTTCCTCAGAGTTCCCTCTCTTTGCTGTGTGGTCACAGAGCTCATGGATTCACGAAAATCTTCTTAAGAAATAAGTTAAGAAATTTGTTTCTGGCACCTCAAGTCTGCGCTGGTCTCAGTTTGAAATAAATGATATTTGTAGTAAATATATTAGTGCTGTCAAATGATTAATCGCATCCAAAATGTATATTCATTATATCTATATAAATACACACACTTACAGTATATATTTTGAAATTATTTATATGTATTTGCATGCATACATTTATATTCATATAATTTATATATTATATATATATATATATATATATATATATATATATATATATATATATATATATATATATATATATTTAATATATATATTTTAAAAAAATCTGAAATATATACATGCATGTGTGTATATTTATGCATAATATACACAGTACACACATAAAAAAACTTTATTTCGTTTGCAATTAATCATGATTAATTGTTTGACAGCAATAAAATATATACAGCCAACTCACCTTTGTCCCACAACAGTTTTCGTGGATCCCTGCACCATCCCAACTCTTCACTCCTTAGTTTGTTTTTCAGCAGAGATCTCAAAAGATGTCTGCCGCCCTCATGAGGCTGTGAAATGAAACAACCACCACCCGCCAAGTGAAGTTGGTGATAGTAGTGGCAAAAAGTGATGCATTAACGTGAAGATGTCAAATTTCAAAGGACAGTATTAATTTTTGCCACTACTATATGGCAGTCCTTTGACTTTCCATCTGCCCGTCAAACCATGCTGCAAAAACAAGCCACTTTCAAGAGGATTGTGGGCTTTCCTGGAGTTGTTTGAGCCACTGATGGAACATACCAATTTAAAACAATTTAAGTGCATCAGTACCATTTGTGATAATTTTGCACAATGCAAAATTTAAATATTAAAATATTTCAGTGTCTTAATGAAATTATTTTATTGTACTTACATTAAATGATTAGTGTTGAGCTGCTGTGACATGAGCAGGCTCTCTATTGGCTGATTCAATGTTGACATCATTGTAAATAGCTCCTAAATCTGTGAAAAGTTGGGAGTCGTGAAGAGGACTCCTAAGTCACTAAGAACAAGCCACAAAATATTTCTAAAATGGCTGTTGCCGGCAATCTGCCTCTGAATGTGAACATTTTAGAAACATTTGATGATAATGACCTTTTAAATAGGTATCAGCTTTGGTTTTGGAGGTTACCTCAACTCCTAATTTTCCTTTGATTTTATCCTTGTTTTCATTAACTGGCTGGGCATGAAGTAACAGCTGTTCTTGCATCCAGTTTTTATTTATTCATTTATTATGTTTGCATACATTATTATCAGCCATGATTATTCTATTCTTTTAATTAAAAGGCTGTTTATATGCATATTCACTAATTGTTTACGAGAAGTATACATTTAAGAGGCTGACAATTAGCTGAACATGTAGGTTACTTGTTTAGTTAGTGACACTTATTCTGCATTTCAAAATGTTTATTTGAATGTGGTAACATTTTTATTTTTAAACCGTTATATATGGCAACATCCTGCTCTACAATATTTCTATTAATAAATCTCTGAGAGAGACTATCAGCCAATTACTGTGGGCATAGTTAGTAAGCATCCTGAAATCATCCATAGCAACCCCGCCCTTTCTCTTAGCTTAAAGGGATAGTTCATCTAAAAATGAAAATGATGTTATTAATAACTCACCATCATGTCGTTCCAAACCAGTAAGACCTCCGTTCATCTTCGGAACACAGTTTAAGATATTTTAGATTTAGTCCGAGAGCTCTCAGTCCCTCCATTGAAACTGTGTGTACGGTATACTGTCCATGTCCAGAAAGGTAAGAAAAACATCATCAAAGTAGTCCATGTGCCATCAGAGGGTCAGTTAGAATTTGTTGAAGCATCGAAAATACATTTTGGTCCGAAATTAACAAAAATCTGACTTTATTCAGCATTGTCTTCTCTTCTGTGTCTGCTGTGAGTGCGTTCACGATGCTGCTGAAGTGTTTTCTGGTGCGCCCAATAACAAAGAAAACACGTCAGCAGCGTGAATGCACTCACAACAAACCTGGAAGAGAAGACAATGCTGAATAAAGTTGTCATTGTTGTGGAGATTGGTAAGGACTATATACTGTAATTTGACTGGTCTTTAGAAGGTTGTGACCACCAGGGGGCATCGATTAGAATGCAGAAAAGATGTTCCGTTTAGGTGTTTTATTGAGATAAAGGTTTAAAGTGTGTGTGGTTCTGAAATAGAGATACAGGCATAAACCAGTAAATTTAAACTCTTTATATAAATATCAAAGAATTATTACATGCCTAGCAGGTATATAATAAAACAAACACAATCAAAATTACATTATAGTTTTGTTATGTATGACTTGAATGCAGTGTTATAATAAATGATGATTACTAAGTAAATACAAACTTAGAAATGCAGTAGTACACTATATGTACACTCTGTTCAAAGATTACTTTGCTGCACATTAACTACAACAATATACAACATGCTAAATTCAGCTGAACATATAATTATGAGCTGCAGAGTTACTCCTTAAAATAAACAACGTTACACATTGTGCAAGAATAACAGAAATTATTTTAATTGAGGCACGTAAGGCTTGCAGAGCAACACTTCCATTAATTAACAGCATTCTCAACAATTAAACACACGAGCAGTACGAAGATCCGCCAAGATTATACAACAACGAGCAGCAACATGTCACAACTTTATTGTGAGGTAAAAACAACAGCAAACTTCAGTATAGTTATAGTAGTTATACAGTATAGGTAGTTGCACGCACACAATACTAGGAACTTGTAAATAAGTACAGCAACACTATTTTATATTATTTATGAAATAAAACTGCACAGTCTTTCAACGTCAGCGATCTCTTCCAAGCTTTTCGAAACCGAATCTTAAGCTGTCTGCATCCGCGAGCCGCTTCTGATTAGCTGAATCTCAAACAGCCAGTTTTATCTGCCTGAAAGGGGTCATCCTTCGTCACAGTCATTTTTGTTATTTTTGGACCAAAATGTATTTTCGATGCTTCAACAAATTCTAACTGACCCTCTGATGTCACATGGACTCCTTTGATGATGTTTTTCTTACCTTTCTGGACATTGACACAGTAAACAGTACACACAGCTTCAATGGAGGGACTGAAAGCTCTCAGACTAAATCTAAAATATGTTAAACTGTGTTCCAAAAATAAACTGAGGTCTTACAGGTTTGGAACGACATGAGGGTGAGTCAATAATGACATCATTTTCATTTTTGGCTGAACTAAAAAATCTGGTTAAACACATTTTTAAAAACCATACTTTTTGATAATAATTGTTTGCACTGTGGGAAAAATACTGATATTAAAATTGATCTCTTCATACCTGATTCCTTCTTCTTCTTCTTTTAATAATGTGATATTTTGGGAATTGCTCTGAATGCAATTAGTCAATTTGACCCATTCCATCAAAATCGTACCCAGAAAATGAACATAATACAAGGGTTAAATGTATGTAATATTGTAAATTATGCTGCATTCACCCAAATTAATTCATTCTGCCTTGTATTTTGTCCATTTGTGTTCTTGCTTAATAATAAATGTTCATCTTTTGATTATTGCTGTTGCCTATAGTAATTCTGTGTGTGATTTTTAATTTCCAGCCAATTTTAAGCCAGCAAAAAAATAAATAAAAAATGTTTAACTGGGTTGCCAAATAGCCCAAGCTGGGTTGTTTTTAACCCAGCATTTTTTGTCGCATTTGTAATGCAATGATGTACTTTGTGTTTGTGTCTCATTCACATAGCTTCAGTAAGAACAATAAATTCAGCCCCCAGTATTTCTTATCAGCTGGTATTCTGCATCACAGATGTGAACTCATTCTGTACCAGTCACAATTTGTATTGTTAAAAGCACCATACAAGAAAAGGTGACTTCACTTAACCTCTGCCACTCCAAATCCAGCGCCCCATAAATTCCTCATAAGTATGAAGGCCATAAAAACCATTAATTATATTTGTTTCATTGATAGTATTTTGTAAAAAAAAAAGATACAGAAAAACAGATTTATTGTGACTTTTGCAACATCTTAAAAAGTAACAAATGGTCAGCCTTTAACGACCTAACAGATGATGTGACTACGAAGCACTATGAATAGCATGAGTGCAAAGAAGATTTAAATCATGTGATCTGATAGATTAAGCAGCCAATAAAGGTGTCAGTATAGGTTTTTTGATGCAGTGCTTGAAAATTTTCTCCCGTTCTCTGCATTGTATCACCCAACACTTTGGTCATAAACTCCTTTATCTTTGTATCCTGACGTGCTTTTGGTTTTCTGTTTGTGCGTGTGAGATGGAGAGAGTTTAGCAAAGCCCAGGAGACTGAAACGCTGCCAGAAATGTAAGAAGAGTGAAGGGATCGGATCGTTCACAGAGTGAGAAAGTAAAACTGGGTTGTGTGAGTGCCAGACATCTTCCCTGATGGACTGATTTGGGAGTGCTCCAGCCTCATCTGGAAGGCTGTCAGTTCGCAGCGGAGGCTTTATTGGGTGACAAGCATTGTGTTGGCTGTCTACTTACAGCTCTGGATGCAGACCAAAACTATTGCTCAATGCAGAAGATGACAAAGTTTGCTCCTTAGTCTTGTGAAATATGTTGAACTCTGGCACTCAGTCTGCTAAATGTTCATTTTATGTAGTGTGTCCATTTTATCTTAAAAGTTATTTTCTAACAACTTTTCAGAACGGAATGAGGGCCCACTGCTCTTTTCATGCTTTAAATATGACAAATAAACAGAATTACGATCCATCAAAATGTTGGCCGTCTTTTAAATTTCAAGAGGCATCCTTGCCAAAAGATGACATATGCAGGTGCAAATGTGTTGAAATTCTCTATGACTACTTTGTGTTATAAATATAATGAATTAAATATAGGATCCTACTGCAAAGCAGTTTAAACTGTCTGGAATAAATTCCAATCCTTTGGTTGTTGGGAGATGTTCTTCGCTGAGGAGCAATTTGCATTTAAATCATTCTCTTCCTCTTTCCACACCCTTTCTCTGGTTTAGCTGACTAATGCAGTTTTCTTGCAATGAGAAAAGTTTGTATTTTGAAATTCATGCATTCAGTGCATTGGTTTCTGTATTTTAGGTTATAAATTAAGCTCGAAACAAGTAGCCGTGAGCTCACCACAGCACAAAATATATATATATGTATATATAGATATATATGGATATGACTTGACAATAATAACCTTAGTATTAAATAATAACTAAGTATTCCCATAATCATTTTAAATAAATACATTTCAAGATTTGATTATACAGCAACAACATAAAAATGGATAAAATGCTTTGTATTTTACACAGACTTGTTAAAGTCTGAATTTTAATGACACGCATGGCACAAACTAGTACAATATTTTCAGGATGAAAATATTTTCATTTTACAAAAGAAAATTAGTTGTTATCAAAAAAAAAAAAAAAAAAAAAAACAACAACAACAACAACAACAACAGGAAAACTATATCATTCATTAAATTCAATCATACATAGAAAGCAAATAATTGTATTATCCAAAGTGCATGCTGTACAAACACAAAGAACTGATGATAATATTTAACTGCATGTCTCAGTAGTCTTTAAACTGAGGAACTAATAAAGGAACAAAGGAGTTAGATCGTAGAAAGCAACAATTATGTCCTCTCTGAATACGGACCGCTGATCTCTCTCTCTTACATAGTCTCCATCATTTAGAAGTGAAACCACCAATTAAGTTTTGACCTTAAAGTGCCCCTATTCTGGATTAGTGTGTAACACAGCTCTAAGTGAATAAAACAATCCTGTAAAGTTTTAAATCTGAAAGTGTACCGTGTATAAACTTATTGTCTCTCAAAAGAAAGAGTCGATGCTGAATCATTTAAATAAATCTTTTTTAAAACGAACTCCAAGCGTTTCATGTTGACGTCATCATTAAATATTATGGAATTACATTTGCTGCAATAAAAATTAACGAAACTTTATAAAACTGAACATAACTTTTTCAGAAACTATCAAAAATATGCCATTACAAAAGAAAAAAAAACACAAAGCTTTGACACAAACCTCTCGTGGGGGCGGGGTTAACAGTGATCTACTCTGATTGGATAGTGAGCTTTTGATGGACAGGTTCTCTCTGACCGGGAAGTACAGGCGCCACTCAGTGTGAAAGGGTTAATTATTCATAATAAATGACGCTGGCTTATCTTTTGTCGACTGTGTGATTTCCTGATGTGGGTATTAAGTCACATGGAAAATACAGTTTAAAGCAAGGGGCGTGGTTTTATCCAACTCCGTGCCATTCGGTGTCCGTCGAGCAAATATCTGAACGTGTGATATTATCAGCAATTCAGTTTCAGCTAAAATGTGAATAATCATTAATATGATCTAAGTGATCTAACTGCAAAATTCAAAGAGAAAGAATGGCATGAAAGGTTAAGGAGATTCAGTGCCAAATCAAGGAGACTAGCTGCAGCTCTTCTAAAAAGGTAACGTTATAGGACATGATCTATCATCATTACACTGTTTAAAATTTGCTAGTCTCTGGTTACCTGCAGTTGCATATGGAGTGTTTTAGGGAGCGCTGTATTTAAAAATCTGTCGTAGCAAAGCGAGATCTCAGTGTGTATTAATCATTGATGGTGTAATAAAGTTAAGCCCCTTAACAATTTCACATGCCCCCTCACACAGTCATTTCATCCTGCAGCTGGGCCTGGGTTTGTGTCAAAACTCCAAACGAAAAACTGCGAAGCAAAAGCGAAATCTGTGGCAATGCATTCAGAATTCACGATCAGCGAAAACGAATCTTTGAAAAACATTAACAAAAATGAAGCATATTTGAAGAGCCTGTTACATTTGTGCGACAGTTAATTTTTTTCATTTTCATTGTGTTTTTCCTCTTTTGTAATGGCATATGTTTGATAGTTTCTGAAAAAGTTACGTTCAGTTTTATAAAGTTACGTTCATTGTTATTGAACTAAATGTAATTCCATAAAATATTAGCATATTGCCCGCCCACTTGATGTTTTTTTTTCGGGTAGATTTGTATGAAAATGATAATTCTTTCTTTGCCACTAGATGCCGCTTTTGGAGCAAGTAAGGAAAGCGTTTTTTTTGTCCTTGCATGCATGTCAACCTTTTGTTGGGTACTCCCAAATCCAAAATATTAACCTTTCATTACCCATAATAGGGGCACTTTAAAATTTAACAAAGTTTTAGCTAATCTCAATCAGTAAGTCTGTAAAGCAGTTTTTTCACTGATTTACAGAATAAGCTGTTTTTAAAGCTGTATTTAGCTGTATTTAACACTTATTGGTTGAAGCATAAAATGACAAGTTACTTGCAGAGGAAAATATTAACATGTTTATGGTTATCGGTCATTTTCAAAAGCGATTCGCCAATAAAATAATTTAAAAGCATTTAAAGAAAGTTTTTGTTAGAGCCCTTGTTATTCTTGATTTTGACATTATCTGTTTAAACAGTATCTGTTTAAAATATCGGTTATCGATCTACTAACCGATATCTAATCTATAATAATCACTATTGGCATTGCCCCTGAAAATACATATCGTCAACCTCTAGTAATTATGTGAATATTTTGGTAATTTGTAATTACATCAAATGACGATTATCATGAACAATCATGGACAAATGATGAAAGTATGCAGTTTCCCGGGCATCCATCCCAACAGCTCTAATATATAACTTTATTGTATGCTTCCTATTCATTCAAGGTGAGGCAAAAACAGGGTTTGGATTATGAAGTACGTTCATTATTTAAATTTGGTTCATTTCAATCAGAGAGTTACACATAGTGTGGCTTTGGCCATAATCTATTTAATATCTACTGTTTACTGTTTTCATTTGGACGTTAAATAGTCTCATAAAATGGGACTGAGAGGGATCAGCGGATCAGTTCATCCTAAATGTAAAATAAAACTTAAATTAACTTCTGTCAGCATCTAATAAAAAGCCATCATTTTGCAGCACATTATTGCTAGTGAACCCTAATGGCGCCAAACCTAGTGCCTCTTTTCACACTTCATGATAACCAGAAAGCTGAAAAGAAGCAGAGGTTTTGGGTGTTGATCCACCCTGCAGTGGGTGAAACTAGACCTATGCTGGTGCGAGGGCCTAATGCTGCATCGAGCCAGGAAATTAATGAAGTTAGACTTATGTTCCAGCTGATGGAGTCATGTCCCTCTAACACAAAACAAACATAACATTCCAGTATTTGTCTGGAAACAATGTCCTATTACCACTGGTTTAGAGAATGTGGCAGTGATTAAAGTGAGTATTTTGGGGGCTTGAGCTGGATGGAATCTGAGTGTTCGGCATATCAAGAATGAAGAGAACAAAACCTGATGTTCATTGGCTTATATAGAGCAGCTGTAATGCTGTCTGGATCTATTAGATGTGTTCTTTGGCTGGTACAGAATTCTGCTCTCTGCAAAATCTCTCATGTAATGGGAAGCACTTGTTCTTGTTTTATTATGCCTCTATATTCTGTCCTATCTTTAGTGAGCTGTTTAAGCTTAGTGCATAAGAACGGATTCAAGAGACATCTTAAGTCTTACTAAAACCAAGGACTGACCACATGTTCTGCTCAGGTATTCGATTCAACAAATTCAGAGCAAGCTTTCAAGTGCAAATTTGCTATTTAATAATTTTATGTACTATGTGGAGCACTTTTACTGCTGTGACTTTGATTAAACAAATAATGGTTATTTATTTACCACTCATTTAAAAGGCTTAAAGAGATAATTAGCCGCGTTTCCACTGGCGAGCTTAAACCGGGCGTGCTTGTGCATGCCAGGGCCAGTCGCGTTTCCACTGTCACAGAATCGTCCATTAAGTCTACCATCTATGGTTACGTTTTTATGGTTTATACCCCAACTGTCAATGCAGAAATTGTATTGAATTTTTACTTCCGGGTGGGACTGTGATGCTCTATTCTGGCCTCAGTGCTACTGGCCCGAGGCTATTAGCCCTGCCCGGCCCGCTTTAAACCCTGACTCGCACTGGCCCGACAGTGGAAATGCGGCTATTGACCTAAAAATGGAAAATCATTTGCTCACTTTTTTTGTCTCTGTGTTTCTGTGCCCAACAACATCAGAGAGACATCTTCAGAATATCTTTCATACTTTAGACTTTTATAATGTTACAAAAAATATATTTTGAATAGATTCTGTTCTTTTGAACTATTCATCAAAGAATCCTGAAAAATGTATCTCAGTTTCTACAAAAATATTAAGCACTAGAACTGTTTTCATTATTGTTAATAATATGAAATGTTTCCTGAGCACCAAATCAGGCTGAAAATTCAACTTTGCCATCATAGGAATTCTTTAAACCTATTAAAATATAAAACTGTTATTTTAGCCTTAAAGGGATACTACACCCTAAAATTACAATTTTGCCATTAATCACTTACCCTCATGTTGTTCCAAACCTGTAAAAGCTCTGTTTGTCCTCGGAACACAATTTAAGATATTTTGGATGAAACCCTGGAGGCTTCAGACTGTCCCAAGTAAATAACAGTGTCAACGTCCATAAAAGGTATGAAAAGTCATTGTCAGAATACTCCACCTGCCATCAGACATGCAATCTGGGTTATATGAAGCAATGGGAACACTTTTTGTAAGCGAAGAAAACAAAAACAACGACTTTATTCAAAAATTCCTTTGTCTACGGTCTCCTCTGTGTCACTCCATATCACCATACTGCTTATGCTCTTGTGTGTCCTCCGCACCACAAGGATGCGCTGTTTTATTTCAAATCAAAGCTAAATACACGTAGAAACAGCGCATCCTTGTGGCGCGGAGGACATGGGGGTAAGTGATGATTGACAAAATTTTCATTTTGGCCCTTTAATGAGCATAAGAGATTACTTTCAAAAAAACAAAACAAAAAATAAATCCTGCAGATTCCAAACCTTTGAACAGAAGTGTATATGTCTGGTAATTAGGATAAAATATATAAATCTGGTAAAATAGGGCAAAATTGTTTGTTTTTTTCCATGGTAATACATGGAAAGTCAGTGTAATCATTAAACATTCTCCATTTTGAAACTGGCTCTTGTTTTCCACACATTCAAGCTCTGAGCAGTCCACTTCCTTTAAAAAAATTCAATTTTAAATCTCCTACAAGTGTTTTAAAGCTTCTAGCCTCCATTTATCATGTTCATATTGGCCCCAGATGGCACAAGCGTTCACCTCATTAGTGCTGACAGCTTAGGGCTGAGGTTGTCTGGTCTTCTGTGTCCAAGATGAAGGCATCATGTGGCCCATGTGATTGCAGCGCTGTGCTCCTTTGCTTTCATACGCAGGCTGGTGATGCTGGAGGATTTGCGATCTGGCTCGATGTTGAGATCAAATCCATTAATGGTTCCACTCACTCCAGAGTTGCCAAAAAAACTGCCCATGTGTGTCTGTCCCATGTTCCCACCAGGACTTGGCATACAGAGGAAATCAGACACACCACTAGCAGAGTGAGGGTGAGGGGTCATGCAGGAAGCTACGCTATCACATGATACCACACAGCCAGGTACTGACGAGGCTGCACTGCTACCACTTAACCATGATGGGTTCTGAATCTAAAAAAGAAACAAAACATATTTAATCATTTAAACATATTTAAAGGTATGAGTGAGTCATTTGAATCATTAAATGAAATGATTCATTCATAATGCTGATTCATTCACAAGTGTCTGCCTGCATCCTAATATGCATAATTCCGATCAATTCTTGATCATTAATCTGTTGTATAAAAGCAATATCACTTTTGCAATTGTGTTGCTGGTCTAAGATCAGCATGGCTGTGATTCGGCTGCACGTCACATAATTTTATTAGTTAAACATTAAACACATACATTTTATGACTAAGCATCAAACGCAGTTTTTAAATTTAATCAATTATATTTTTATATAGATCGAAATGTATGATCGTTAATGCAGATTTTCCTTTTACCTGTGCATAGTTTTCTGGTCGTGTAAGAAGAGGAAGCTCATATGCTGTTGAGAAGTGTGTTCGAACCTGCTGCATCTGACCAAAACGTTCTCTTTTTCTCCATTTGGCCCGGCGATTCTGAAACCACACCTGCAGGAAAAGGCCAAATATCTGATTATTTGAAATACACTGTGTATTCTATTGTATAAACTTCATGCTGTTTCTATTTTGGTAATGAATTACTGATGCGGCTTATAACGGTGTACATTATTACTAAAGTCTATCTACTGAAAACTGGATTTTCCCAAAGTGACTTGTAGTGAAAAACTGAGCACATGCAAAGCCATAAATCCTAAGGTACATGAAAGCCATGCCACGGCTCCTTAGATGACGTCTTTAATGTGCTGTCCACACTGCGTTATTTATGTATGGATTTGAACTCTCCCCTGCCAGCACAGGTTGGAGCTCTGCTCTTTGATAGCTGTTCCTCTGTCTTGCTTATGTCTGGAGCAGGTCCACCTCATCAATCACAATGAGGCCAGTTCTGATCTGCTGTTAGTGCGCTGTAACACAAACCAACAACCCCAAACCACTGAGTGCTCTCAGACCTTAGACATAAGCTTCTATATATTATGATTTGTAAGTAAAGGTAATTAATATATATATATATATATATATATATATTAATTACACACATATATATAAATTTTACTGGAAAACTTTAAAAAATAAATAAAATTTTTTACTGGATATAATGTTTCTGCTCTTGCTTGTTACATTAAATTACTAAAATCCAGAAATATAGATATTAACATGTGTATGTCTAAAGCAAATTTTAAGGGATAGTTCACCCAAAAATAAAATTTCTGACATAATATACTCACCCTTATGTCATTCCAAACATATGGATTTCTTTTTTTCTTTTTTTTGCAGAACATTAAGGAAGAAATTTTGAAAAATGTTGGTAACCAAATAGTTTTAGTTTCCATTGATTGCATGGACACAAAATATCATTTGGTTCATTTGGTTACCAACTAAAAATATATATTTTTTATTTTTATGTGGACTATTCCTTAAAACTTTCATATCCAGTGTGTAACAAAGCTCTAAGTGAATGAAAACATCCTGCAAAGTTTAAAATCTGAAAGTGCACCGTGTATTAAGTTATTGTCTCTCAAAAGACTTGACTCTGAATCAATGAAACAATTTGTTTTAAAAACGAATCCGAAGCGGTTTCATGATTACGTCAACATGAAACATTAGCATATTGCCTGCCCACTTGTTGGTCTTTTCACATTGGTCTGAATGAAAATGCAAATTATATCTTTGCCACAAGGTGCAACTTTTGAAGCTGTAACGCTGTACAGTACACAAAACAGCACTGCGCTCACAAAGACTGCTTTATCAGTCAGGCACAATTCAATCAAAATGAGACCAATCGAATAATCGCCGCAGATTAGCGTCACGCAAATGAGGGGTTTGGAAAAAAGATGGAAAAATTGTTGAGCGAATCATTTGGGAGCCGTTGAGCAATTAAGATTAATAATAAATGTAAAAAAAGTGTTGTTTTGTTGTTGGGGCTCCCAATACTAAAATACAAACCTTTCATTACCCATAATAGGGGCACTTTAACTTTGCAGAATTTATTACAGGTAAAATAATGAGTAAATATGTAAATTCAGTCTGATTGTTTCTACCTTAAAAATACATTATATATGCATTACTTACTGTATATCAGTATAAATTTAACACCATCAAATATGTTAATAATAAAGCAATAGGGGACAAAACACAAACAATTGGAGCTCAGTATTCTTCTACGTTTCAGTCGAATAAAGTCATTTTCGGACATTTACATCATCTCATTCATTATTTACTTACTCATTATTGACTTAAACAGACATGCATCTATTGTGTTCAGATGAGAGATTCCATTCATTTATATTACAGATGTTTGTTTTTCCAATATGATCCTGTCAAGTTTCTCCCTCAGCCATGATAGAGAAGGTTTGTTTCTATTTTTCTCCCCAAATGAAACCCGTCAGTAAAACAAAAGGTCTCGGTATGTTATATTTTTTAATGATTTAGAAAAATTGGGCTCCAATCACCAATGGGCCAAACAGATTTCAACACTCTGGTATGTTATTTATGGAAGATGACTCTCATATTTAGTTATCCATTTATGCATGAATATGCTTTCATGGACTGTTTTAAAGGGCAGCGGCAATCTCTCCATACCACTGATCTTAAACTGGGATTGTGGGATGTATGTCTGTCCAGTCACACTACAGTTTCCAAAAGCCTCAAGAGCCCTAGACAGGGTAACAGACTATGGCACGCTGCGGTCACTAGAAAGGGGAACCATAAAAGCAACAAAAGATACAATACATTTCCACTTTTCTTTATTTAAGCTACAAAATATATTGCTTGAATTAGCTTAAGTTTTCCTCTAGGAGCAATTTGTATTTGAAGTAATTTGATCTTTCAGCCCAATGTCATGGCCTGCTCCTGACATCCAAGTGCCATTACGATCATGTCATCTGTTTTGGGAATCTTTGTAATTTAATCCCTGTCTCTTTGGACATTTATATTGTTTTTCCTTGGTCTACGAAATTTAGAGCAATCAGAGATAATGACCAAAGATCAATGACCCGAGCAGCATCTGTGTACTTTCTGTATTTATGTTGTTCCTCTTTCCTCTACAAGGGTGGAAATGTGCTGAAGATGAATTGAAGGACATTGTACAATGTAAATCTTTTTTACATTAAACATTTGGTTTAACGGCTAAACTAAACCAGATGAGCAGACTGTAAGGCATTATAGAGGTATGGAAGCCACTTTCTGCAGCACAATAAAAAAGTAAAGAGGTAATTGTGACTTTTTCACAATTCCGACTTATTTCTCACAATTCCATATATATATATATATATATATATATATATATATATATATATATATGGAAATCTGATCTGACTTTATTTCTCATAATTATGAGATTATATCTTGTAATTTTAAGTTAACATCTCGCAATTCTGACAATGCAGAATTTAGCAATTTTTAATTCTGACATTTTCAAAATTACAGATTTATAGCAAAATTATAACTATATCTTGCAGTTGTGAATTTATATCCTATAATTTTTCAACTTGCAATTTAAACTTTTTTTCTCAGAATTCCAAGTTCACAATTCTTACTTTATTTCTCGCAACTGGGAATATACTGTATATCTTCCGATTTTTAGTTAACATCTCACAATTCAGATTTTTTTCCCAAAATTACTAATTTATAACAATCAAATTATTTATCGCAAATTGTGAGTTTATATGTTGAGTTAACATTTGTTTTTTTCATCATTCTCAGATGCAGTCTTTCTCCTTCGCTCTTCCTTTTCTTCAATCTCAAAATCTGAAGGGAAATAAGGATGTTAGAAAGTGAAAGGGGAGAATGTTCAGGCTGGAGTTTGTTTACATTTCATGTTTAATTTCCTGACGCCTAAGCCCCCGGCTTTCCAGAGCTGCCCCCTCTGACCTCTCAAAGAACCACAGATTGGAGCAGTGGACCTTTTGTGTGGATCCACAGACACACACATACACATAATGTCATTGCACGCTGCCATAAGCACATGTTATATGACTGCCTCACTACACATATGCGCTTGCATCTCAATATGCATGTTTAGAAAATAAAAAGACACCAAATTACATTCCAAAATGTTCCAAGTACTGTATGTCCCAAGGACAAAAACTATGATATCATCCAAAGCATCCTCTTTTACAGAGTGTGAAAGAGGGGAAAAGTCCTATCTGATAGAGAGAGCGAGCAGGACAGAGCAACAGCCAGCACTAAACAACAGCGCTGGGGAGGAAAGCAGGAGGGGCTCATCTCAATTACGTATGTCTGTAGGTATTTTTTTGAAATACGGGTCAAACCCTGTAGTCACTCAACAGAGTCTGCACTGTGTTGTCAGCCTGCAGAAGTAATTAGACTCATGTGTGTGTGTGATAGCTGGTTCTGTTTGGACTCAGAATGAATGCAGTTACGGCACTGCACCCTCAAAACATGGCCAGGTTCCTGACAACGCCTCACTCTCTTCATGGAAATTGATTATGCCATCTCAAACTGTGTTTTCTTCCCCTGGCAGAGAACGTGTGTTTTTTCCTCCCTAACTCTTCTTAACATCCTTAAACACTGTGGTGTAGAGAGGTACATTAAACAGGGACTAGAAGTTTGGAAAGAATATTTGGGTCCAACTTCTCTGTCATGATGTGAGAATTGAGATCTGAGTCTTGCACAGCAGAGGCTATTATCCAATTTTCTTTGCAGAGCAGAACCTAAAAGAGCAGAATCTACAGACTTTATGCTTTGATTTGGGGAGGAAACTATAGAATTCTGAGGAAAAGTGTTTAAAATGTAAAACTGAGTTGCTAGAATTAAATGGAGCTCCTAGAAAATACATTCTGATTTACTGAGGGTATTGTCGAATAATTATTATTATAATATTACATATTAATGAAAGTGTTCATGCTTTATAGTAATAGTCAAAATGATAAAATTGCTTTTTTACAAACTGAAGGACAAGTCACTTTTTGTAATAACTGAGAGGCTACATAGAAATAAAAATAACTGTCAATATTGATTTCTAAATAACTGCAGCTCTTCTGAAATGTATATAAATCTAAAGCATATTGTCATCTACTGTAGACAGCAAATTACTACAAAGACGGGCTGACCAGGCCTACCTGCACCCTTGCTTCTGTGAGGTCTGTCCTGAGTGCTAGTTGTTCTCGAGCATAGACATCTGGGTAATGTGTCTTCTGGAAAACCTTCTCCAGCTCCTCTAGCTGATAGCTGGTGAAGGTGGTGCGGTTCCGTCTCTTCTTGCCTTTGTTGCTCTCAGCCTCACTCTTGTCCAGAGGACTGCCGAGCTCAGGGACAGGCCGTTCTGCTTGAGCTTTGACCCTGGAGTCTTTCACATTGATGTAGCTACCATCAATACCTGTGGGATCAGCAGACTGAGGCATCTCTGTGTCTGTCAATCCAGTGCCATCTTTACCTGGAAATAGACATAATCAGTTGTGAATTTAGTGTTTGCACAAAATATAGGAGAAAGAGGGTTTATGTTGTCCTGTTTCTCAACCCATCACCATCCTTATAGCAGTGTTGGTGAAGTCTCTGAAGTGTGGAGACAATTTAACATTCACAAAACCTCTCATCTGCTCCTATACAAATATTCTTTATTTCAACATAAACAGGGTTCTGTTGTCACGTCTAATGTAAAACAAGCCTTAGTTGAAAATATGTTCTCCATGTTGGATAACTGAATCAGTATCTTGATGAAAGTACAAACCTGCCAGGATTGTAAGTAAATAAACAAGACATGCCTGTTCAAATCAAGCTCTACTGAGGCTCTCAGTTCCATGATCGTTTCAACAGTGTGTGTTATAGTCCCAGTCTGAACCCTTTCCACTCGTTTTTGCTTATTTTGCACTTGATGTAATTTTGAGGATGCTGAGCTGGGATAATATTGTTTAATAGTATTATGTGCTGAAAAAGTGATAATATGGCAGGCTCCTTACTGCTAAAACTGATTTCTAGCTAGCATGTTATGCATTCCAAATATTAAACAGTTAATTAATAATCTCACTTTTTGCAAAATTTAAGCTTGACTGGAAATAATGCACTTTATTTTTTTTTATTAATTTTTTTATAACAAGTATTTTTAACTATTATGAACTACCATTTAAATTATTTGATATAATGCACTCATTATGTACTGCACATACATGTTTATAAATTGCATATATTGCATATTTAAATAAAACAATGTTACTACATTTATAATTATAGTATTGTATAATAATACAATACTGATCCTTTTATGACCCCTTAGCCCCTTAAACCTAACCATACCATAAAAACTGTCCAAAGTCTTAGATTTCAATTCTATCACAATAAAAGGCAAAAATGGCAAAAAATAAATGGCTATAGATATATATTTAAACAAAAATTCAAATAACAATATATATACAGTACAGACCAAACGTTTGGACACACCTTCTCATTCAAAGAGTTTTCTTTATTTTCATGACTAGGAAAATTGTAGAGTCACACTGAAGGCATCAAGGGCTATTTGACCAAGAAGGAGAGTGATGGGGTGCTGCGCCAGATGACCTGGCCTCCACAGTCACCGGACCTGAACCCAATCGAGATGGTTTAGGGGTGAGCTGGACCGCAGACAGAAGGCCAAAGGGTCAACAAGTGCTAAGCATCTCTCGGGGAACTCCTTCAAGACTGTTGGAAGATCATTTCAGGTGACTACCTCTTGAAGCTCATCAAGAGAATGCCAAGAGTGTGCAAAGCAGTAATCAAAGCAAAAGGTGTCTACTTTGAAGAACCTACAATATGACATATTTTCAGTTGTTTCACACTTTTTTGTTTTGTATATAATTCCACATGCGTTAATTCATAGTTTTGATGCCTTCAGTGTGACTCTACAATTTTCATAGTCATGAAAATAAAGAAAACTCTTTGAATGAGAAGGTATGTCTAAACTTTTGGTCTGTACTGTATATATATATATATATATATATAATTTTTTTTATTATTATTATTATTATTATTTTTTCTTCTTCTATATTTCAATGCAAAATAATAATAACTTTTTTTAAACAAAAAATAAATAAATTAGAAATGAAGAAATGCCTCAGTGTCATGTATTTTCCTGTTTTTCCCTTCCTCTTGTGATATGGCATGGCAGGTCAAAATCAAAGGTAATCATGGGCCAGTTTTAGCCTGCAGGCCCTGGTTTAGAGTATCAGTTTTTGCCATAACATTTTTTTAAGATAACACACTGCCTCTGTCTCTCTGTGTTTGGCAGACAACTCATCATAATTGCTGTGGTGAGCACTTTCAGTCCCACCCTGCTGTCTTTCCTTGGCTGTTTAGCCCATGTTATGCTGAATCTGCGTACCACCAAAGTTTTTAAACAGTGCCATTGCATGTTTTGCATTTCAGAGCCAAAGCTCCTTGGTTTTGGCTAACATTATGCATTGACAGCAATAGTCTGGGTTTGAAAACAGTCCAAATGCTTGTGGATTTTAGAGTTGCTCTGTGTTATTGTCTGCTTGCTATATAGAATGCAGAATCTAACTAATGACTGGGAGATAAACATTTCATCAGATACTGTTTTTAAAAAAGCTGCAAAATGCGCTATTTGAAACATTGCAGAAGCCTGCATTTGCATTAACTAGTCTGTGCCTGGCCATTTATACTTGATATATAACAGCACTCGTTGACACAATGCCTCAGCACTTCAACAGAATTCCACAGTGCCTTGATTTAACTTCATTGCGCAATGAGAGAGCCAGTTCCCTTGTAGTAGCCTTGGATAAAATATATTGCTCAAGGACGCACTAGTGAAAGGGAATCTCTGTAAATACAATAACAATTCTATGAGGATATCACCTGTTACCTTTGGACAGTCTGCCCATTTAACATTAGATTACATTTATGCATTTGGCAGATGCTTTTATCCAAAGCGAATTGCATTGCAAGCTATACATTTCATCAAGTTAATCTATTCCTTGGGTATTAAACCCATGATCCCATGATCCGTCGCTAGTGGGGTGAAAGGTGGTGATGATTATAGGGGCCCACGGCTGAGGGGGGGCCCCGGCGATCTCAACTGGCTGAGACCAGCCTAAAAAGACGCTCAGGACAGTTGACAGGCCACTGCTGCATGTTGTCAGAGGCGTCATGCCCATTCGAAGTGAGGGGGCACGTGCCCCCTCAGATTTCTGAGCCAAGTGGATTTTAAATGCAGCTTCAAAACAACAACAAAAAAATATAAATATTTTTATATTTATAAAAAAAATATTATTATAAAAATATTATTTATATAGCCGAATAATATTTTTTTATATATTTGATACAATCACAGCGGTGAGATTAGATCGTTCAGTGCACAGCATCAGCTGCTAAATTCAAATCTGTGTTCGCTGGCCGGCGCTGAGCCAGAGACAGAAGCGTTCGTACAACGCGTCATGATAACCAATCAGAAACTATTCTGTTGCGCTTATGCAATGGCCAATCAGAGACGTCCAGAAGAGTAATCACTAAAACGCTGTGTTTTGTTCACTTGCTCACTGGCTGAATTATTTAGCGAATTCTCTCATCAGAAACAACAAAAAGTGCAGATGTGCGTACGAATGTAAGTAAGATATTAGTTTCATAATGTAAAGTGCTTCAGTGATTTTAATGGGAGTTTTTGAGAGAGCCTGAACTCTGGCTAGACTGAATGAAAATGTTTTTTTGATAATGAAAATGTTCTTTACTCTCTGTAAAATTAAAGTGTTAAAATAAGTAACTTACAATATTGTTATTAAAATTACATTTAATGCAAATTCAGTCGTATTAAAAATATTTTATGACATGATATGGCACTTATGTAAAAAGTCGGGTTTTTATATGTAGTTAATAGATTACACTACATTTCCATATATTGATCAAATAACAATCTATAAAGGTGCAAAACGCGTTTACCTACACATATTTGAGAAACGAGATATTTCCTGATATATTAAACATGTTTGGAATTGTTTTGAATAAAAAAAAAAAAAATAAAAAACATAAGCCTATATCAGTTATACAGTGCTTTCGTAGAATGACTTATACCACCCCCCCAAATGTGCCCCTCAAAAATCATGAATGCATGACGCCCCTGCATGTTGTCACGAAAGCTTGTCATTTTCATGTGTTTTTAAGCCTTGCCACTTGCCAATTTAAACATTCAATAGAGTTTAAAGCATTCAAAAACAAGACACAGAAAAGCTCAACTGAGTAGCTGGTTACTCGCCCGCTGTGTTCGCACACTGTGAGCCGCGTCTCACAGACAGCAACAATGAACCGAGCTCTCCTTTGCAAAGTTCTCTTCGAAGTTCCTCCTGCACTTGAACGAACAAATACAAATCGCAGTTGTTTAAACAAACAGAAAAAAAGTGAAAGAGCTCAATTCAGGTGTTCTGGTGTTCAGGGCTCACGCAGAGAGAGGCGGCTCAAAACGCTTGAACACTGAATTTGCTTCTTTTTGCTCTTGTACCGACAAATACATACAAAATGTTTTAAAATGCCCGTCTTGGAAAGTTTGTTCGAAAAAAGCTGTCGGTTATGTCTTAAGTGACCTTAAACAGTTGAGGAAAAAATCGGATGTGAGGGCATTCATTCTCTCTTAAAGTGACCGCACCTAATTTAGCAACTAGCTGCTGTAATGATAATCCAAGAAAATGCAAGAAAGAAAATCACTCACTGCTCTTGACTGAATTACATTTGGAGTTAAGAATTAATGCACAGTCAAAACCAACAAATCTCAACTCAACTAAACAAATTAGAATACTTCATAAGACCAATAAAAAAAATTAAAAAAAATAATAATAATTATATATATATATATATATATATATTGTAGTGAATTATTCAACTTCTGGAAAGTATGTTCATTTACTGTACGTGTACTCAATACCATGGTCATTTAACCAACTTTTGGTGCTTTTGGCAGTGTGAGCAGGTGCCAAATCTTGCTGGAAAATTAATTCAGCATCTTCAAAAAACACAATGGACCAACACCAGCAGATGACATTGCACCCTAAATCATCACAGACTGTAGAAACTTAAAATTGGACTTCAAGCAACTTGGGCTATGAGCTTCTCCACCCTTCCTCCAGACTCTAGGACCTTGGTTTCCAAATGAAATACAAAACTTGCTCTCATCTAAAAAAAGAGGACTTTGGACTACTGGGCAACAGCCCAGTTCTTCTTCTCTTTAGCCCATGTAAGACGCCTCTGACGTTGTCTGTGGTTCAGAAAATTCCTTGACACGTCTGTGTGTGGTGGCTCTTGATGCAGTGACTCCAGCCTCAGTCCATTCCTTGTAAAGTTCACTCAAATTCTTGAATTAATTTTGCTTGACAATCCTCATAAGGCTGCGGTTCTCTCGGTTAGTTGTGCATCTTTTTCTTGCACATATTTTCCTTCCACTCAATTTTCTGTTTACATGCTTGGATACAGCACTCTGTGAACAGCCAGCTTCTTTGGCAATCAATGTTTGTGGCTTACCCTCCTTGTGAGGGGTGTCAATGATTGTCTTGTGGACAACTATCAGATCAGATCAGATCTTCCTCATGATTGTGTAGCCTAGTGAACCAAACTGAGAGACCATTTTGAAGGCTCAGGAAACCTTTGCAGGTGTTTTGAGTCGATTAGCTGATTGGCGTATCACCATATTCTAATTTGTTGAGATAGTAAATTAGTGGGTTTTTGTTAAATGTGAGCCAAAATCATCACAATTAAAAGAACCAAAGACTTAAACTACTTCAGTCTGTGTGTGGTTGAGTTTATTTAATACACGTTTTTCACAATTTGAGTTGAATTACTGAAATAAATTTACTTTTCTACCACATTCTAATTTATTGAGATGCACCTGTATGTACGTGAGTATAGCAAAATAATGAGAACTGTGACTTATTATACCCAAAAATTCTTCATGCCCTTCATGCCCTGCAAACTCCAGCTACAGGTCTGTTTGTTAGCATGATGCTATACTACTTGAGATACAAGAATGCACAACTAGTACCAAATTCCTGCCTACAAGCTCACATCCCTTCCATAGGTGACGATATGAATATGAAAATTAAAAATTTTCCTAAGGTCATACTAGCAAATATCCCCTTTGGAAACAAATCTAATAATGAATAAATCACATCTTTTACAGTTCTACTTCAGGACTGATATTGGTATTGCAAAAGTCCTCCAGCCTAATCTATTCTTGCATTTTACTTTCTGTTACACTAATACCACTTTTAAATAATAAATTCACACCCAGGCAGAATGTTTAATTGGAGTACATGCTTCAAGCAGTCACTCCCCTGAGAACACTAACTCCGTCCTGATGAAGTCGACTGTGTCTTTGAATTAGTAGAGGTCAGATGTTTACTAGGAGCGGCTATTTGGTCACTTCAAGAAACAAGGAGAAAAAAATCTAAGTGTGATTTAACTAGCTGTTAAGCAGCACGGCACCTGTTAGCTTTTATAAAACATGATGGTTTGGGTCAGCTCTAGAAATAAGACACCCTGTAAATCACAAAAACACTGTCAGTAACATTCATGCAATTTTAGTCTGAATAATGTCATTATCTTCAAAAATAAAGCTTCCAAAAGTAGGTTTTTGCAGCAATGACATAAAGAACAATTTCCACAAAAAGTCTTCCAGTGAAAAGTTCTTATAAGAAAATTTTTGTAATGCTAATATTTTTTTATTTGTCCACTAAAGAACCTTTTGTGCAATTAAAAAGTTCAGTGGATATTAAATCCATTGTTATGGATTCTTCTTGGAACCGTAGATACCAGTAAAGAACTTTTATTTTCAATAAGGTTCTAATTATAAACAAGAAAGTTCTAATCTAAGTTACATAATCCAAAAAATATGTCCTCCAACTGAAAAACTCAAGCAATTAATTGATTGTTCACTTCTGACACTTCTGTATGTTGCGGATACAGGTATCTGTGCAAAGCAAAACTTCCAGATGTTCCTTTGAGAAGATCAATGCTTGCGAGCCGCACAGGAATGTGGATTCTGTGGGAAACCAGGACAGTGCTTCCGGTAAATCTGAGCTCCTGATAAATGACCTCACACATGACTCCCATATACTGCAGAACTGTGCCAGCTTTTTGTCTCCAAGACTTCACTCCCAGATGTGCACTATAACTTAAAATAGCTCCTGAAAAGGATGGGAATATTATTGTCTTCATTGCATGCACTGTAGAGTAAATTATATTGCATATTGCTGATTATGTATAGAGATGTGTGTGTGCATGTGTGTGTGTGTGAGAGTGTATAATCTAGCATAATCTTATATGGTGTATATATATATATATATATATATATATATATACACACAATTCAGCTGTAGTTTCCAGAACTTTACTGTTAAATTTTTTAGCAATATTTTACAGTACTTTTTTTTATTTAACTTCAATCTGCAGTAAAAAAATAAAACAAATAAATAAAAATAGCTGTAAAATTCAAAACATCATACATTATGCAAAATTAGGGTAACAGAAGCAATCAAAACAACAAAGAGCAATAGTATAGAACTGTTGTGATTCCAGTTAGTCTAATGCAGTACAAATAGCAAGTTTTATATATATATATAAACACATTCAGGAGCCCTTCCGGGGCTTAACTGGGGAGCAGGAGCCCTTCCGGGGCTTAACTAGGGAACTGTCCGTGTCTTTCTCCCTCATGGCAGGCGGTGTTGCTGACTCACACACCTGGACTGACGTCACGGCATCTTGCTTCACGGCGATCCTTAGCTCTGACGCTTTATGCAGGGCGATGGCTCATCGGTCGCGGTGGACTCTGGCTCGGGCATGCACTCCGCACATCGGAGAGATGGTGGGCTGGGATCTGGGTCCCGAGTGGACCTGGCGAGATCCTCCATCGGACAGACGGTGAGATGTGACCCGTTTCTCACCAGAGTCCACACCACGAATGCACCAAATTCCTCCCGAGGACCATCTTCGGACGTCAACGCTCTGCACTCGGAGTTCAGGCTGGCATTATAGAACGTGCAAAGCATGTCGTCTGGGTAGCTGGTGATGTTAGCTAGCAGTAGGAACTGTCTCATATGGTCCTCAAGAGAAGGTCCTTTCTGTTCCAGCAATAGGAGGAGGAATTTGGTGTGAAAGAGGGGATCCATAACACAATGGAAAGAAAAAAGGACTGAGGAAAACTAGAAAACAAACGGAGGGGAGACACGCAATTTACACTGTTTTAGGTCGGGTCTTCGGCCACAGTACTTTCCCGGAAGGAACACGTAGTCGAGAATTATCGAGAGAGTCTTTATTAATCCAACACAGTGGTAAAATCCAACATGAAACTACACACGTACTGACTTGTAGACATGACAAACACAGACTTAAAGGACATGGGTTTTAAAGACTAAGGAGGCACACCACTGGGGGTCACACAAAACATGGCGAATGGAACATATGCAGGAAAAACACAACAGTATGAGTCCAGGGGTGTGACAGTGTGGATTTAGCCCTGTCATCTGGATTATTCAAAATTAAACTCTCCGTTGTCTGCCTGTGCCTAATAAAAGAATAAAAGCTTTGTTTACTTCCATGTCCAAATACCCAAAAAGCCTCTTACCTTGTAGGCCATGTGATACACCAGGTAAGAATGTGACTTCATGATGTATCCTTATAGTTTAGGGATACAGCAAGGATAAAAGCAAGAACTTCATTGTCCTTTACTCAAAGCATTGTCCTTTACTCAAAGCTTAATTTAATTAAAATATTTTGTCACACCTAAATATTTTTTATCCACACAATTAGGCGACATACCAGAAAACTGTGCAGAATTAATCAAATGTGTTAAACCTTTAAGATTCAAGCTCCACATGCAGATCAAGCTTGCTACAGTAAATGCTTAATAGCCAACTTAATATTTCATAAATTGTTGAATGCTGGTTTATTTGAACATGTCATTTTGTATGGAAAGGTTATATAAACCAGTCAGCAATTGTTGTTTTAGGCCTCCAGTTGTGGGGGAATGAAAGCATGAATGATATCTCTGGGAGTCCGTACCACACATCTGCCTCTGAATAATGCCCTATATTCCCTACTGCTGTGAGTCATGTATCACTCAGGTTTCATGCTTTGCTGTGGTACTCCATTAATTATTTCCCATTTACAAAAATGTATCAAATTTTTAACTGATTTCATAAGAACTGTCAGATTACAGAATTAGTTGGGGATTAATCCTTATATTCCTTCTTTGGAAGTAGTACTAAAAGATTGATACTCAAGTCAGTTCTTATGTACAATTTAAAAAAGTAAAATAATAATAATAATAAAAAAGTTTGGCCGTGTATTATAGTTTTCAACAGTAACAAAGCATGTTTATCATGGGTTGAAACTGTCACTGTATATTTACTGGGCTCTGATTGGCTGGAAAGAGCTAACCCCCTATCATATTTTGGATATAGGTGGTGTGATCAAAAGTTTACAACCCGCACTTGAAGAAGTGTTATCTTGAGTCAGAGTACATGTTCCCTTCTCTCTGTGTTGATCAAAAGTTTGTCCTACATTCTCAGCTTTCCAGTGTTCTCCGACTGGTCAATCAGACTTTGCATGAGGCTTGATCTTACCCCTTGACATCTACAGCTCAAACCACAAATACTCTCCAAGTATGGTGTGGGAACCACACAGTGTTCGTTCTCCTCAAACCGCAGACAGGAAAAACGCTCTAAGTACAGCACTGTCTATGCATCAGCTAACATTAATATCTTCATGAAAGGGATTATATCATATCCTCATGCCTGTTTACACCCAGGAATTTGGTATTACTAACAATTTAATAAACATTATTTTCTGAAAACCTTGTATTAAAATATTACATCCATGTCCAGTATTTTCTTTAAAAAAAATTGTATTTACTAATTTTTAATAACTTGGATGGAATGGATTTTTTTAAAATAATGGTAATAGCCTCAAAATACAGTAAACTATATGCCAAATTAGGGTTTAAAGATTTGTTAATTGTGTTTAAACCTGTCCTATGTATACTATTGTCTCTTTAAATGTGATTATTATTACAGAAGACAATAAACATTTTATGTACATATGCACAATAACAAGAATATTATTTGTTTTGATTATACTGTACTATACTTTAATGAAAGAGCAGTAAATGCAAGGCTGTAGGTAATATGCAGTCCTTTTTTTGCGTGTGTGTGATTTGTTTGCTTGTTTTGTTTTAGTCATTTCTAATAATAATCTGGATGCTTGATTTCCCGAAGATCCGAATGGTTTGAATGCTAAGATTGTTTTCGATAGAATTAATCAGTGTAGTTATTTTAAAAGCAGTTGAAACCAAATATAAGCTTCGTTTTTATAGGTCCTGTGCAGAAAAATACAAACAGGCTACAAGATACAAATAGACCTACACAATACCATAGTTCATTAATTGTTTAACTATTTTTATTACTCACTCACTCAGAGCAGCATATTAATCATTTAATTTCAACTGTCTTAAATTGTCGTAATAAACCGACTGTTCTGACTACATGCATGGAGAAAAATTACGAGATGGTAGGCTAAAATAAAAAATAATTAAATCTTAAATGAAGTATAGGCTACAAATAATTTAATGAATCGATAAGGATTTTTCTGACGCCAATAACAGCCTCCTTTAATGTAGCCTTAAAGACTTTGATGATAAATTCGGTGTCTGTTTTCACTGGCCTGCGGTCAACACATCGTAAATAGCCCATGCGTGATTTACAGCCACGAAGATGGATTTTCATGCCACTGTTTGTAAGTAAGAATAGGATGCTAATCTGACTTTAAGTCACTGTATGCATTTAGTAACATCTTTTCATGACTTCTGCTTTGATTGTTTATGAGACCACCAGACGAATTGTTAATATTTCGGAGTAAAAACCACCAGAAGTTTCTGCAACATCTTAGTGACCATAAAATGTAGTATGTGACATATAACAGGCGAGAATGAGTGTGGATTTGAATAATTGCAGCCTTACGGTTTGTAGCCTAATGGTCCGATAAATCATTCTAAGGCAAAGTCTATTTTATAATAGCCTATAGGCTATACATGTCTGAATAAATGAATCGGGCCTAATTATGTTTAACATTTATTTAGCGAAATAAAAACATTCTTCGATTTAATAAATACAAAGATGTCATGAAGAAAAATCAATCCTAGACAATTTTGCGATAATGTCAGTAACAGGGATTTAGATTTTTAGATTTTGCGGATAATATTACGGTTTTAAAGTTGTTGGGGGTTTTTTTTCGGACTAAATAATTTTCAGAATAAATCATTTTCAGAATAAAATAATTGAAATATTCTAAATATTTAAAGTTTCAACTACACTTTTTTAATCATTTATTTAAAAGTGGTACAATTAAAATTGAAAACAAAAATTGTGGGACGTCAGCACCACTTTGACTCTGGCTACTTTAACATTTAAGGCACGTAAAACGGTTTTTTTTTTTTTGCGGGGTGTGCTGTGCATGTTGTATAACAAATGTGCGAAAGTTGAAGTTTACAGGCTACTCAGATTGTTAAAGGCCTTCTTTTACCCTCAACCGGTATATGTTACACGGAGAAATTATGGTGTTGAGGTGAAAATCTGACCAAATTGTAGTCCTATGCAATTTCTGAAGTTATAGCCTACTAAAAAATGAACACACAAACCATGTGCCATAGATGCCACTCACCATAACACGAGATGAGCGCGCCGTCCTTCTGTTCGCTGTCTTCAGGGGGAGTTTTGCATGTGGGTCTCTGCATGAAAAGATGGTACTTGCTGTAGGCGCTCTCGGGTGTGCTATCATCCAGTGACGGACACTCTTGGTGGAAAGGACTCGGTGGCTTGTCCCCGTAAGATTGACCTTTGGCGGGGATGAAAGTGGGACTGTATTTGGAGTCGCTCGTTTGGAACGTCCTGTAAGGACTGTCCTGTTGGACTCTTCCTTGCCCTGATGATGGCGAATAATATGAATCCATTGAGGTCATATCGCAGTATGAGACGCACGTTTCTGCGTTCATACCGATAAAAAAAAACGGCAAAATATCCTAACTTTTTTTTATTATTTGTAAATCTAAACGTCACCCTCGCTTGAGTGTCCTCTCATTCACAGACATGCACTTTCTCACACACCCACACCAGGGCGACAGCTGGAGTTGGTTAAAATGATTCAGATGTTTTCCAGAGACTAGGCAAAAGCAAATGCTAGAAAGCGTCTTTTAAGGTATGCAGGAGAGAGAGAGAGAATTCTGGACGGAGGATGTTGTCCTGGTGTCTGCTGGAGTCGGTGGCCCAATCATGATAACTAAGAGGTCAACTAACACGTGAGGAACACAACGCATGACAGTAAAGCAATTAGGGACATGACTGACTATAATGACATACACAAACATTTTACACGAAAATGTTTGAAAAACTTCCCTCATTAGCTACTTATTCAAAATAGTTAAAAACTGTAACTGAAAAATGCAATGTAAAATATATGAAAAAAGAGATATATGCACAAAAGTAGGAAAGTTTGTAAAAAAAAGAAAAGAAAACAACACATTTCTGATATTTTGCAATTATACAAGTTTACTTTTTCAATTAAATCAGCTTTATGCTGGTTGTGATTTAATTAATGAATATCTTGCTGGTTAAGTTGTAAAGCCATCAGTTTAACCAAAGACAAATGGGTTACAAGATGAGATCACCACCTTTGAATAAGTTAAATAAGTTATAAAGACTCTGTAAAAAAAAAAAAAAATAATAATATTGGATTTTCACAATTTTTGCATTAATGTAGCTATATGTATGTTTTAATGTCACATTTTGTTCTGTATTTTTATCAGGATGTTTTAATAATAGCCTATTGCAAGCATGCAAATGACTGAAAATAACAGCTTTTGCAGCTCTGACAGATCTGCATCTCACTAACAATGTGCTCAGCAGCATTATGAA
Organism: Carassius carassius; assembly: GCF_963082965.1. Classification (NCBI taxonomy): domain Eukaryota; kingdom Metazoa; phylum Chordata; class Actinopteri; order Cypriniformes; family Cyprinidae; genus Carassius; species Carassius carassius. The sequence goes on along the minus strand of NC_081777.1, from coordinate 17,738,099 downwards.
CAGAGTCATGTTTTTGCTTGTATGTTTGTTTTTGTTTGGTTTTGGCCAAACATAGCCTATTACGTTTTTGCAGTACAAGGACAGTACAAACATCTGTGTATATTTCTGCGGTCACAGATAATTTTAAGGTAGGCTAATCAGTGATATATGTGAGAAGTTTTTTTCTCTAATTAAGTTGCATATTTTAGAAAAAGGAAGCTGTATAATATGTGATCTCTCTAAGACTGTATTCTTGGGAACTGAACCTGTGATTTTTGCATTGCTTTTGGCATGCACTAGCTCAGTTACTACGTTTGGTTTGTAAGTCTGTAAGTTTTGTACTTTATTCAACAATTTATACGATGTAATAGTACACATGCATTGTCAGAACAACAGCAACAATAACTTTAACCATTACAATGCTGCATCATTGAAGGCTTATAACTGATTGTATCCACCAAAAATGTATTTTCTAATCTGTTTACAATGAAATTTTTTTTTTTTTCAGCAAATTTATTTGACAGTTTCTAAAAGGCAAAGGAAGTCCCAGGACCATTTATCATAATAGAGTTAGATCTTTTGATTTGCTGGGCTTTTCCTATAAAATTGCTTCACAAAAAGATAAGTACATTGTTATTTTATTAAATCTTCTCCAATTAGAAAATGATTTGCAAGGAGAGAAGCCTAAGTTAGTAGTCATAATCTGAGTATCCATCAACAAAAGTTTGGTCTGTCTATCTAATCACGGTCTTTGACATTCCTGTCCAGTCCATGAATCAACAGGGAGAATTTAAAAAAAGGCCAGATCAGATTTGGACTTAGCCTAGCTTGCCTATATAGTCTGTCACATTTTTGGAAGGATGTATATAAGAATGACTTATTCTGTCTTTATTCTCTCAGTCTTTACTCTTTTCAGTTATTCACCACCTCAACACAATAAAAAGGTGCTATTCAAATGGAACATTTCAGCTTTACAATGACTTCTCAAAGGATATTTCCATATGTAAAAAATCGAAAGTGATCCACATGAAATTGCCACATTACAAAATACATGAAGCTAGTCTTGTCTAGGAGTATGGAGGTGTCTGAGAGGGAGTCTCATAGAGATCTGTAATTGAATTCACATGAGATGGGTTGGAACTATGTCATCTGATGAGCTGATTAAATTACTGGACTAGTAGATCTCTAATTGAATAAGAGCACCAAAAGAGACAAAAATGTGCACTATTCTCCCATTTTCGAAATGCTAGCACTCCCTCATCTCCCTGCAAACCTTTTGTGTGATCACGTCTGAGAATCTAGTATTTCTTCAAGCCCTCATTTAATTTGAAATTTCATTTTAAATGTAAAAGTTTTAATACTAGCACATGAGTATCTTATGGTTCTGCTAGATGTTGTATAATAATAAAGAACACAGCTATTTATATTCTGACAGCAAAATGAAAAAGAAAAGAAAAATATAATCTTTCCTTAATTTCATTATCATCATGAAATAGTGAAAACTATTTTTTTAAAGAATTATTTATGTGGCACTGCCTTGTTTGATCTAAATATACTGTAAGTTATTGGTCTCAAATTCTAAAAAAAAGATGAGGGTTTCAAAATGCTATTAATATTAATAAAAGGCATATTTATAGAATCCATTTCCAATCACCTCAACATTTATATTTGCTAGTTAAAGGTATAGCTAACCAAAATAAAACATGTACTCACCCTCAGGCCATCATTATTAGCATTATTAAGGATTATGGACTGGTTTCCATTGGTGTCCATTCTGTCCAAGTTAAAATGCCTTAATGATGGATTTGTTTCTTACAAACCTACAGCTTTTTTATTATAAAACATTAATTGATGGGTTGGAGTCATGATTTCTTGTGAATTATTGTAATGATTTTATCAGCTGTTAGCACTCTCATTCTGACGGCACCCTTTCACTGCAGAGGATCCATTGGTGAGCAAGTAATGTAATTCTAAATTTCTCTAAATCTGTTGTGATGAAGAAACAAACTCATCTGCATCTTGGATATCCTGAGGGTGAGTAAAATGTTACTTTGGGAGAATTCTTCCTCTTACCAAATTCATTCTAATTTGTCCATTTGCTTTGGCTTCGGAGACCGCAGAAAGATGAAGATCTGAATTACTATGACGCAGACAAGAAACATGGAATCAAATATAGTGCTGACTTTGTCTGTCAGCAAGAATCAGTTAACTTTATCTTCAGGCTGAAGTGGATGTGATGACATCATGATGTGTTTCCAGAGGGCCTCTGATTGCTCTCTTAAGAGATTCCTCTGTGGAATCTCTATTCAAGTTATGCGTGTGTTAGGTTTCAGCTGGGTTAAAAGTGGAATATAATAATTCTGAAAACAAACTGAGAATGACTGTGGCATTTAAGGTGAGTTTGATAGAGGTTTGGCTCAATTATATAACATTGCAGAGGTCAACCTCAATTTTCCACCTTGATCAAAACAGCATTTTACTGCTGCAGTTAACTGAATAAGGTACAGTATTCTACATATTGCATTCTATGTCTCTGTTTCACTGCAACATGTAAAAAAAATATTCAAAGTTATTTATCTATTAAATCATCTGAAAATGTGTTTATTAAACTCTTGCCCATGTCAAATAGCCATAGTGCTCAACAGCGAACACTGGCTTTCCAAGTGGATTTCCCATTGCAGTTCCCCTTTTCTTTATAAATAATTACTGCAGCAAAGTTTAAACATAGAACCAAATCAAATTTATCACATTTAAACATTTTATATTTAAAGTAATATATATTTCCATGACATTTTATAATATAATGTACTACATAAAATTACACAGGGTTCGTGGGGGTCTTATAAACATTCTATAACTGTTTTATAAATACAGCATCATATTTCAAACACCAGTGCAATATTTCTGGTTTGTTCTCTTGGATGTGGTTTGACTCTGAGCATATTTCTTGATAGATCCATTGTGTGCACAGTTTCTCCCAGCAATTCTACAGGTGGTTCAGCAGCACTGACCGCTGGGTCCGAGTTCATGCCGAAGCTGGAACAGAGGACCTTCTCAAACAGTAATTATCTGGAATGTCCTGACAGAGACAAGACTGAGGCTCTTTCATACCCTAATGAAAGTCATACTCCCTGTCTTAAAATGGAAAGGACACTTGTAAAGAAGTGCCATGTCTCGATTCGACTATTCGAAGATGTAGAGGGTAAATTGTGTGACACACAGGGTTCAACGTGTCTTATTATATGATTATATGAAAATGATCACTTTAATAATTGATTAATATCATTAGATAATGTCCAGTAATTTATTTATAAGATTTATTGTTATTTATATACTTCATTTAATGTTATTCAATCTGTTATTATGTAATCTATATATATTTATATAGATTATATATATACATATCTAGATGAGATTGTAATATATAGCAATATATCAATGACTCAATGGCACATGACTCAGATTTTTAGGCTCTGGTTAAGCTAAGTGTTGAAGACAAAAGACGTCTCATCCACTTTTTCACTTTACGCCTTTAGGCTCACGCGCCCTGCCCACCGATAGCTTATTGAATTACAGCTAAAATTTCAATTGATATCACATGGAGCGAAAATGTTTTTCAGTCACCTTCTGGCTCTGAAATGCCTTCGGTTCAGTTTAAATGATAAGAACGGACCTTAGGCTTGATTCCCAACTGTTCTTCTATCAGTCTTATACTTCATTGTATAGAACAGTGACTGGCTTATTGTATTTTAGGGAATGTCAATAATGTAATTACCATAAGAGCTGTAATTGGGCTACATACTTTTACTGTAGTGTCTAAAGAATGAGCTGTTGTTTTTTTACAAAAGAGGGAAGCTTTAACCATTGCACAGCTAAACAGAGCAGAGAAGGATTATGGGATATAGCAGCAAAGCTTGTTGTTACCACGAACCCATAAGAAAAGAAAATTGGCTACGGTATTCAATATATTGTCCCTTGTTTTGTGTATATAAAAGCTAACAATGGATTAGTATTGTTTGGAGGAATATGAACACTTATTTAGGCTTTAAACCCTATGTGGCTATATCTGTGTATTGTCTCAGGAACTTGTATTATTAATACTGATAGCTCTAAAGTCATCTCTTTTAAAGAAAAGAGAGAAATGGAATCTATCATTTTTAAAATACAAAGGCTACTAATGTTTGTTTTTTTGTCAGTAAGGATTTTAATGGTGACAAATCTCAATACGCTGAATTGAACCATGTAAAATAATTATTGTAATGCTGTAGAATATTATTACAATAAAAAACTGCTTTCTATTGTAATATATTTTGAAATATTATTTATTCCTGTAATGCAATGGTGAATTTTCAGCAGCCATTATTCCAGTCTTCAGTGTTACTTGATTCTTCAGAAACTAATATGCTGAATTTGTGCTCAAGAAACATTTCCTTTTATTATGAAAGGGCTTAGATTAACCCAGAACTAGGCCTAAACAAACATTTCAGGTGTGCATCTTGAGACAGAACAATGGCACTGACATATTTTAAGAAATGTCCGAGCAAGATATTTTCAGATGAGATGGCCTTAAGCCTTGTCTGTGAAAACATGGGTAAATGTCTTTACTGTTCCTTGATGTGTATGTGTGTGTTCTAGAGTGCCTCATATCATATGCTATTTATTTTCATTGTGTGGCATTCAGGATTGTTTCAGAGCTATAGTTTAAACAACATGTTCTATTTTATTATCATTTAATGTTTCAATAGCAAGGCTACATATTTCATCTCATCCCGTTCCCTTCAAGCAGATTTCGAAGGTCAACCATCTTGAAGTACATCCCAGTGATGTTCGGAGTTGATTAAAAGCAGGCCTGTTATGGGAAGGGCAATTACTGCGAGAAACTGGATCAAACTCAAACACTGAATCCAGAGTGCTGCCATTTCCCATCACCTGAACAAAAAATGATCCCAGGCATGTGTAGATATTTTGATGCCAATGTGGAATTTGTTGCCTTCCTAGAAACCAATTTAACCCTTCCTGTCACCCCAGGTCTGATTAAATGTAGCTGACCTTCAGAAAAGTCATGTCTTGATACATTTAAGCAATAGCAAGAGTGTTGTTACCTCGATCATCAGTGGTGCTACAATCAAAACCATGATGATTGCCAGCATAATACTGCTTTATACAACTTTTAATAAATGAGAAGTACCTTACAGTGAAACTATAATTCCAAATGGAATCAAAGCAGAAACAAACATCATGTGTCTCTGAGCAACACAGTAATGGCATTTCTTTGAATACGTTTGTCTTGAATAAATCTGTTGAATGAATGATTCCGTGATTGACTCCCTTATTGAAAACTACTGAGTAACTGTGGATTTATCTACAGAAAGAGTCACTGAAGTATACAAACCACGAATGCAGAGACCGACCGCCTGTCTGGAACTCACAGGACAAGCAAAGAGATGTTTAGTATAAAAAATGTTTAGTATAATTTGTGTAACATTCAATTTACATTAAATCAGTGTCACGTCATGTCTTTGATGTAAGTTTGATTTGCAAATTTGACCTGTTTTTTATTTATTTATTATTATTTGATGTCTTTTCCATTGAGTGGTTTATTAATTATTTTCAGATTTTTTTTTTTTTCAGAAGACGTGCATTAGACCTACTCAATCCAGTCTTTTTCAAATTTTCCACAGAAAAAAACTGATCTTTATGTAATCAATAGACAGCTTGCTTTTAATGGAATTTTAATTGGTAGAAAAAGGAGTAAAATTACAGTGAAACTACAACAATTATAGTTTCCTTAATCTAAAAGTATTAATATTTTGTTTTTGTTTTTTTTAAATATCTATCTTTGTAACATGTTGGTGTACTTATAAAATAATAAAGGAATGTTTAACCTTTGAAGCATCAAATAAATATCTGAAATACAGTTCAAAATGGAGCGCACTCTGCCACTGCAATGTGGAGTCACCACTGAAAATGACATCCTCCTCAACTTTTGGTTCAGATGTATGTTATTGTGAAGATCGTGTTCCGTGAGACACAGGAGAGAGTAGATCCAATTGCAGCTGTTTATTATTAAAGGGACACCCAGGGAAACAGAGACTAGACAGCGTGACAGTTATGTGCTAGTCTGTTAACTGTAAATCATTATAGATGAGGGGGGAAAGCTGTAAAGTTTTTGAGTGCTCTTTCTGTAAACAATTAGGTGTTGTGCAAAATGTATTGAGACAGCTTAGAAGACAATACAGAAGAACAAAATCCATGTTTCCATCCAAAAATAATTGCTGCAAATAACAAATCTATGGAACACAGTGGGCACATCAATATGCAGTTTCAAAAAGACTATATGACAGCACCTTTGAACAAAGCACAGCCAGTTCATAATGAACTGCAGATGCACGAGGATATGTTCTATGTACTTTACATTTTCCAAGCCCAGATTTGTGGGTTTTTAAAGATTGTACCACTGCAATCTATCTTATAGATACTTTACTGAGGATTTGATCTCAGGTTTGAAATTCCAACAGAATATTCATGCTTTATATGTAATGTGTGGACCACAGAATTAGACTGGAATCTTATCACATTCACATGTATGAGATCAGACATGCTTTTAAAGAAACAGTTCACCCCCAAAAATGAAAATTTGCATAAAATGTACTCACCCCCAGGCCATCCAAGGTTAGTTTTTTTTTTAAATCAGAACAGATTTGGAGAACTTTAGCATTACATCACTTGCTCACCAATGGATCCTGTGCAGTGAATGGGGGCCGTCAGAATGACAGTCCAAACTGCTGATAAAACGTGTAAAAGCCACTGATGGAATGGAAGATTTATGTTCCACAATAGAACTGCATCACCATCTCTCCTAATATATTCTTATTAGTTCAAGGAGTAGATTGTTATTGGATTTAGGGAAACTGATTGAGCATTACATCACTTTCTCACCACTGGATCTACTGCAGTATGCTTTGTTTTCTTGTGTGTTTCTGCGTTTGATGTCCGTCTCTCCCCGGAACCCCGTCCACTCTATGCAACCCACCACCAAGCAACACCACTTACCTTCGGCTCGCTTCCCCGCAGTTCCTGTGTCACCCTCTCCTGCTGCCTACTCACCTCCGCCTTCAAGTACTGTCTGTATCATTGTCTTCATTAAATATCATTAATCTCGCACTTGCTTCCTGCCACTCCTTCACCCAGTCGTTACTATGTCTTTTTTAATTTCTGAAAACAAAAAAGCCAAATAGCTACAAGACAATACAAAAAAATCAAAAAGGAGAGGCAAAAAACCAAGCACATTTACACAAAATACAATTAATAAAAACATAAAAAATGAGAAAAAAATAAAACAAAATGGAAACCAATAAGGCATTTATGACATTAATGAATATAAGTTTCCTAAAATAAAAATATTTTTCAATAAAATCTGAATGTGTACATCTTCAATTATTATACCAAAGTTTATTTAATTTATAGTAAACGCAGATACCAAACTAATTGACATTTTAACCGAATCATAGGCTACATGTTATTTAAATGTCGATCCCGTGTCTTTTTTCTTTTTTCCAAGTCCATTTGTTTGGATATTTGGCGCCCCCTTCTGTTAAGAGCGAGAACACCAATGCCAATAATCAAGAGCTCCACAAACAACAACTTGTTACGGTCTTTTACAAAACACAGGGACCATCTCTCAGTTTCCCCTCATGGTATGGAGTCCTGTTTTGTATCATGAATTATCGGAGGCAGCCAGCAAAGGTGGTACAACTAACAAAAATATCTGCGACTGTGTGGAGTGAATGTGGTCAGTCTACCAAAGCCAGTTAAGAGAAGGGCAGCATTCACTTCTGTCTCAACACTGGCTTCTGGTAAAGCTCAGAACCAGAACTCCTTCAAAGCTGGGCAGTGGGATGGAAAACATGTAACAGCATTCGAACTCTGTTTAGAACCTGTGGCTTTCAGATGTGTTCCTTTGCCATGACAGGGCTCTCCCCCTCACGCAGGTCTTCTGAACTCTGTGAACCCCAGAAGGGTACAGGAAAATATGGCATACATTATATGTGATTTTTCTTTTTTTTTCAGATGTTGTTTTTTTTCCGGATTTGTCACTGTATCCTTCAAGTCTTTTGAATTAATCTACATGACTGGATAAATGAGAACTTTTTCTTTATAGCATCAGATCTTAATCTGACAGTTGTTCTCGTTTTTCAGTTTGTAGGCCTATCAGTGTACATGATAGTGGTGAACTGCATAACCTAAACGTTTTCTCCAAAATTACATGAAATAACATACTACACCTAGTTTGATTTTGATACAGATTATGGTTAAAAAGTCTGGGTTCTGTAAGATTTTTAAGGAAATTAATAAGGTGCATTACATTGATCAAAAGTGACAGTAAAGAGTTTACATCATTACAAAAAAATCTATTTAAAAATACTGTTCTACTAAACATGAAAAAAAGTAAAGTATCATGGTTTCAACAAAAATATTAAGCAGCACAAAATAAAAATCAAGAAATGATTCTTCAGTCCTAAATCAGCATATCTGAATGATTTCTGAAAGATCATGTAACTGAAGATTGGAGTAATGATGCTGATTCAGTTTTGACATCACTGAAATATAAATATACTTCTAACCATGAATAAGCAGCAAATTAGTAGTTTATTAATGGAAAGCTCTTAACAGTGAATGTGTATTCTCTAATCTAAAGCATTACTGTATTTGTTACAAGTAATTGATTTATTAATTCTGTCTTATAATATGACGTAATTGGTGAGTCTCTCTCCTGTGAAGAAGAAAAGCCTGAGTATACAAGTAATTTTCTTTATTTAGGCTCTAAGAAAGATGTTTTAACATTTTATGGCAATTGTGTTACTTAAACAAATTGAACTTTCTGTGAAAGTAGCAAAGGGAATCAGCTTTTATTGCAATGTACTACAAACTGTATTTACGCTGTTATTAAAAATACACCAATAGAAAATCAAGTGTATTTTGCTGGTGGCAATTTTTCTCAAATATATGAGATGAAAGTTTATATCATGTCCATAGCGGTGGCTCCTGGAGCCAGAAAGATAATTATTCTTTTTTAGTAAAGGGTTTGTTGCGAATGTTGACAGGATGTTACGTTTCACTTAGGACTTTAGTAGAACACTATACTATGCTGCCATTAATTTTGGTCCACTCAAAAATGTCCTGCTCACACACAATGTCCGAATTGATGAGCAGGTAGCGGTCTCCAACGCAGAAGTGTTTCTGACAGGCAGCGCATTTGAAGCACTCGAGGTGATAGACTTTGTCACGGACACGCATGGTCATTTCAAAAGCCCGGATCCTCTTTTCACAGGAAGCACAGAGCCCGTCCTGACCAAACAGTCTGCAGAGAAGGAAACAGAAATATATTTTTGATAGACAACCACCTTAATTTAATACATGATTTTATAGTAATGTGCAACCCTCTTAATTACACTAGATGCTTCACAAGAATATTTGTTTTACAGACATATGCATGCAATACATGTTTATCCCTTTACTTGCTTATTACACGTAAATTGTGATTTGCCAATAATTCAGTTAAACCCTATAAAGCCAAATATATTATATTTGTTACCCTGGACCACAAAACCAGTCATAAGGTTCTTTTTTTTAATTGGGATTTATACATCATCTGAAGGCTGAATAAATTGAAGTTGAAATTGAAATCAATTTCCATTGATGTATGATTCATTAGGACCGGACAATATTTAAACTATTTGAAAATCTGGAATATCTGGAACACAAATTTGAGAAAATTGCCTTTAAAGTGATTCAAATGAAGTCCTTAGCAATGCATATTACTAATCATAAATTAAGTTTTTATATATTTATGGTAGGAAATTTAGAAAATGTCTTTATGTAACATGATCTTTACTTTTTTGGCATTTTTGGCATAAAATAAAAATGTATCACTTTGACCCATGCAGTGTATTTTTGGCAATTGCTACAAACATACTTGTGCTGCTTATGATTGGTTTTGTGGTTCAGGGTCATATATAATACACACATTTCTAATACCTCAAAATTATGATTAAAACTTGGCTACTACATGACTTTTTAGCAAGGAAAAGGTTTTTAATTATACTTCTAAAAATGCCTCTCCTTCAGGTCTTGGTAATTTTGTCTTTTTGCTGTGATATCTTTACAGATTTTTATAAAGTAAAAGTAAGCATACACTTCAGGGCTGAAAAACAACCTTTCAGGGCTGGAGCCCAAATTTTCTGTTAATAGTATTTCAGGTTGAACCCTTACTCGACTGAAGCAACTAAGGTGTACTTGTTCATCCATTCATTATTTCTTTTTTTTTTTTTTTTTTTTTAGAAAAATTATGTTAAAATCTGAAATTTGCCTGCCACAATAAAATTTTTGCATTTAATGTAAGAAATCTGTCATACTATTATAAAAATCATTTATATGACAAGCTTTTTTAATTACTGAAAATCAGAATTTCATCATTTTGGTCATATGAATATCAGCATCTGCACTAAATTACATACTTTGCATCTCTGAATGATACTGAGGTGTTTTTTTTCTCCTAGAGTAGGCCTATAGCTTCCAGTATCGTACTATATAAAAAAGTATTGAACATATTTGAAACATACTAACTTTTTTCTCCTAAAATGTATGGGCTCAAATATCATACAATATGAGCCATAAAAGCATGATGCAAGTATTTAATATGATACCTGATAAAAAATAAAACACATATTTGAAACATACTAGACTTTAAAGCTAGAGTTAAAATTCCATTTCATTTTTTAAAGATTATTATTACATATGTCAGGCTTCACAGGGTTAATTATAGAATGAAAAATTCAATCCAGGCCTGCCAGTCTTACCTGAGGTAGTCTCTCCTGCACAGCTTCCTGCCAAGCTTGTAGTAAAGCCTGCGGCCCACCTCGCCTAAGCGGCAGCCGCAGAGGTCACAGCTAAGACAGTCCTCGTGCCAGTACTGCTCGATGGCCTTGAGGAAGAAGCGGTCCCCGATGCTCTGCTGACAGCCGCCACAGGTCAGCAGCGACGGCGGCATCTGAAGCACCTCGTCCACGGGCTCCCTGTGGAGGAGCGTTTACATTCAAACATGCGATACGCCATTATGAACACCAGATGGCACTAGTGCGTATTTCATTGAAAACACTATAAAACTTATGGTATGTTATGGTTACGTGTGTTCTTTACGGTTAAAATCAGTTGCGCAACTCTTTTTTTTATTTTCTAGATACCTACATTTGATTTTTAAATAAATGTTTGCTAAAGACTACTGCCACGCGATCCCAAGGGAGAAAAGTGTTAAGTGCAGTAGGCAAATGAGGCGCTTTGGGTCACTGCACGCGTTCTTAAATTAGCCCATTTATTCCCACTGGTTAACATGTGTGACCAAATATTATTTTATTTTATACAGCATTGTTAAGCATAAGCAAAAGTGCAGACTGTTTTGATTTCATGTAAACAGTCACTTCTTTTCATAGTCACATGACTAGAGCCGTTTAATCCACTTTTTGAAAAAGGTAGCGTTTTATTGGATTATTAATGCATTGAGTAAAATAGGCCTATCCTTCATGAGCTTAACTCGTAAAAACGCGATCATAGCCTACTAGTTAATGCGACTTTAAATTAGTCCAAATGTGATTATTACAAATGTATAATCGTCTTATCACTAATAAAAAAAATGACTGTGACTTACATTTTTAAACTAAGCGCAAACACTGATATAACCAATAGGCTACATAATATAGGCTATTGCACTATTTTGGTTGTACTTGTTGTCTATACAAACAACGATAGCCTAAATAAATTGAAAACCAAACAATATGTCTTACTTACTCATTCGTTTCCATTGTTTTCCGTTCAATTGTAGATGCCATATTAAATATTATTCAGGAATAATTCAGTAGTAGCCTACATTTGATGCGTGCACTTCCAGTGAAAGAAAGACCATCAACTGAAACACCATCAACGTCAAGCTCAATGAACTGCCTTCAGAGATGCACCTGCTTTGCTGCCTTCTTAGCGCACTAAATATCTACAACCTATAGAACACATTATGTAGGCTAAATCCCAAGTGCATCCAACGTAGCTTCTTTGCATTAGATTTCTATCTCGACGCATTCAGTCCTATGTGTTTCTGAGAAGCCTAATACGTAATGACAGGCAGATGTCCCTCCAGCCGCGTTGTTTAATTACTCCAGAGCTACTGCGTTTGCGTCAAGCGTGGTTTCTTTTCTGTGCTGCATTTTGTGCTGCGAGTCTCCACAGCACTGTCCCGTAGGGCTACTGTCTGTGGTCCCGTTATTGTAGGAGGGTAGCAGGTATTTTTAAATGGCCCTGCCCTGCCCCCTCAGTTTCTGCTTTCTTTTCCGACTTCCTGCTCACGACTGCTCGACAATGAGAGGAAATAGCGCTCCTACATGCCGCTAGTCACTAGGCAATTATAAAGCCGTGGGCTCGTGACTGGAGGGGTCACGAGCTCAAACAGACAGGCTCCTGTCACCCAAACATGAAAGAGATTGAGGAAAAAGCATATAATCAATGCGTTCATGAAAACACAGGGAGAAGCCAAGGTCAAGGACACAGCTGCAACATTGCAAGAGGGTTGTAGCCATGACTGTAAATAAATAAATAAATAATAAGATAAATAAATATTTTTATGTTAAGTCAGATAAACTAATAAGGGTTATAATTTGTATAATAAATTCTATAATCTATTTTATATATTTGATTAAAAAAAACAACAACAACAACAGATAGACTGTTAAAAACATGTTTTGTTCTTGGCAATAGTGATGTAAACCTTCAAAAGATTCTGAGTATGAGCCCTTGCAGCAACTGACTTTCAAAAATAACCAAAACACAGGGTTTTCAAACTGGGGGCCATGAGAGTGCTGGGGGTCTGTGGAAATGTTTCGAGAAAAACAGTGAAACAATAATAATAATAATAATAGTAAAAATTAAAACAAATAAAACGTGATTAAAACATTTTATACAAATAAACTCAATAGTTAAAAATAATAGTTTTATTATAAATAAATGGATGAAATAAATAGTAACAAAATAGATTATGAATGAATTATAAAAGATAATTAAGAAATAAATAATTTAGATTAAAACAAAAAAACTAAATCAGTTAAACATAGTAATGTAACCTATATTTTAATATTTAACATTTTCCAAACAACATTTAACACATATTTATAATATTTACTTTTTACAGTCCAAATTGGACCTTCATACAAAAAAAATAATAATTAAAATTATTTTACATTTTATGATGGGGGTCCCTCGCATGAGGATAATCATCTATTGGGGTCCGTGGCATCTAGAAGATCAAAAACCCATACCCTAATTCACAATGTTTATGTATTGTTAAAGGTATAATCATATGAAAACACTTTCATCTGTAATTTCAATGCGGTTAAAAAACAAAACACAGGAAATGGCTTTTTCGTTGTGTTTTCTCCTGATCTATCTCCTCACACTCATCTCTGCTTGGTGTCGTTGGGGAAACTCCTCTTATCTCCTGTCAGAGTAGCTCGGGTAGTGTCAGCAGCAGCAGTACTGGGCCAGGAGATAAAACACTCTGCACACTGTTGGGACACTGAATGGTTACCAAACATCATTAATGCTAGAAGGGTCTTCAGTGGCAGCATCTCAGCCAAATGTTGACTGTGCCAATCTGCCCCTAACCCTGTGAGGTCAATGATCGCCCTTCAGCTGTAATTTGATAATTCTGACTTATAACTCAAAAATCTACATTTCATCAAATGTAAAGTTCAGTTGAAAGTAGGGATAACTTTTATTACATTTAATTAGCAAAATGTATAAAATCTCATATAAATATTACTTTTTTTTTGCGAAAACCATGATACACAACTATTCAAATTACTTTGAATAAATGGCAAAAAATAAATAAAACAATATTTATTTTATTTAGCGAGGATGCATCCAATTAATCAAATGCAATAGTTAAGACATTTATAATGTTACAAAAGGTTTCTGTTTCAAAGAAATGCTCTTCGTTGAACTTTCTATTCATCAGAGAACCCCCCCCCCCTAAAAAACGTAACAGTTTCCACAAAAATATTAAGCAGCCAACGTTGTTTTTAACATTGAAAAATTCAATTGATAAACTCAAAAACATTCAAAAATCTTAAGTATATATGTGTGTGTTCTTATTTATATACATATACAGTTATAGTGTACAATCTTTAGCAAAACAGTTTTTCCAAGAATGCAGATGATAACATGTCTACAACATTTACTTGTTTGCTTCAACAGTATGTTTTTTAATATCTGTTAAACTGTCTGAATAAGGCGTCCACCGTTTCCTGTGGATTGGAGACAGCAAACCCAGAGGATATACAGGAAGTGAGCACAGATGAACCTTGGCAGGGGGTGGTATGAGCCATGCTGACTTCCTACTTGTTTCACTTGATCACCCTGCTGGACTCTGATTGGTTGGATAACTCCAGATGGCCCCCCTTGATAGGAGAAGGGCTTTTGAGACAGTGCCTCGGAAACCACTGAAACCACGGACTGTCAACTCATCTACTTGGCAGGAAAAGCTTTCTTAACTCGGGGTGGGTTTCCTTAATATATGGTTAGGGATGTAGTAAATACATCAACATGGCTTGCAACATCTCTGTAAGGTAGAAATGTTATTAAGTATTTTCTAAAAATGCTGTGTTTCATGTATGCAATATTTCTTATGTGCAAAAAAAAAAAAATTAAATAAAACCTACAAAAATCTGAGAGCCACAGCAAGACAATATATTGTGCAAAATAAATATATTAATTGTCTGAGGAATGGATTTCAGCAAAATGGAATTCTACTATAATTTCTGTAGAAACCGAAATAAATTGAACACAAGCTAAACTGTTCTATCCAAAATCCAAAAACAGTTAACAAAAAGCATTATATATATATATATATATATGTTTGTTTTTCATATCAGCCAATTTGCCCCAAATTGTATGTTATATGGCATGAAATCTAATGGCCTAAATGTATTTTTCACTGACATCAAAATAGCATAATAGTGTAAAATTTCAATTGTGGTATGAAAAAAAAGTAATTTACTCAGCATTTTAACAAAGAATAACTCATAAAACACGTTTTACTTTACACCTGTTGCAGTAATTTGATTAATGGTTGAATGTTACAGACATAAAGGTCAAAGGTAAAAATGTATTAAAAAAGGACATAACATGTATAGTTCACCTAAAATGCAATTACAAGGAATAATTAATGCATTAAAACTACATTTACAATGCATTAAACATAAAGTGTTATAGATATTTTAAAGAATGTCAGAAACCAAACAGTTGACCGTAGCCAATGACTTCCATAGTATGGGGGAAAATACTAAAGAAGCCAGTGGTTACTGTCAATAGTTTAACTGTAACATTCATATCAGAATGAATGCAAAACTTTACAGTAAATGGTTGTTGCATAAAGTACATGTTTAGGATTTAGGATTTAAAAATCAGCCATTGAAACTGTATACAGATTTAACCAGAAATCTGAATACTCTAGAAGGAGATCATTCTCTTATTATTTTGGCTCTGCAAGAGTAGTCTATGATTTATTGAAAGCCAGCACTAATAGGAAATGCCATTGGATTGACTGATCATTTGCCATGGAACATGCCTTGTCTCAATAACAAAAAAAAACTGAAACATATTCTCTTACTGGATGTGTTGGACATGCTCTGTTTTAATTACAGGCCAGGCTTCCTTTAACATACTGGAAAAGAGATCCATTACAGGCTGAGTAATCACAGTAAGGCGTATTTCCTGTAAGGAGAGAGCCTGATGTGTTGTTGACCCTCTGATAGCATATACTCTGAAACAGCAATAGCCAAGCTATGCTTCCTGCCTAATCTCAGCTTTAACTATTGTTGGCTCAATTTTAAGGAGCATGGTCGAGCACCATTATTTTGGACTAAGTAAAAACATTTTTGTTATTACAAGTTTGTGATTTGTTGATTGCAAACTTCCGATGATCAGTTATCCTCTGTTTGTGACACTAATATATGTATCAGTGCACTGGACTTTAAATGTTTATGTTGAGGACTGCTGCTGCTGTTACTAAACACAATAGAGAACGGAAATGAGTCACTCGATGAAAGAGAGCTTCACTCTCCCATGAGATCTTCCTCTAATCAGTATTATTCCTGAAAGAAAACACCCTTTCAATAGAACAGTGCTATCAAAGAGCAGAGCAACCATGTTAACTGCTTCCTGTATTTGCCAAACAAAAGCTTGTGCAACTGCATTCACATGGTTTTTGAATAGTTTGAGTTTTACAGACAGAAAGAAGCAAAAATAAGCTTTATTTTTATATACTTTTACAATATAAATACCTCTTGTATGGGATACATGCTTCACAAGCTTGAAAAGATACACATATGCAATAGGAGAACAATTTATTTGGCACAAATAAAAACACTATTAAATAATGTAGTCAACCTAATACAAATAAATAAAAAAAAGAAAATATTTTTTGCTTTCTATTATTCCTCTTAAAAAGAAGGCTGTGGAAAGAAAGTTCGAGTTGTCTGCATGCATTCACTTCCTTCTATCTGGTGCCATCTGCTGGACCATAGTTTGATATACATTATAATAACTACATTAAATAACGATGTCACGTTGTAAAGACTTGTTTCGTCGTTTAAAACCTTACATTTTAGCCGAAAAATAAACAATAACCATTAAAAAAGTTAAGAACCGCCGAATCTGGAAAGAGGTAGTTTAATATGATATAATCGTCACTTGGCATGATATTGAAAAAAAGAAAGCCCTGTCAGCGAAATAAAATAAAATACAGTCATACAAAATATAACATTTTTAACCATCTGCTCATTTTCCTCTATCTTCATGTTTATATAAAGCCAGCCTGTTCGGTTTCGCACGCGATCAGCGACAAATCCAGATGAGGGAGTCATTGTATGCCCGTTTTACAACTGATTAAAATCTTAGTATTTTCTGACATCTTAATGACTCTTTCCTATGCGTTTCATAAGTTATCTTTATTTTTTAGTTGTACTTTCATCAGACAAGAAGTAAACGTAATGATTACCTGCATATAAATGTCAGTAAGGCACAGGCATAATCCTGGTCGCCTCAAAACCGGGCCCTTCCTCTTTATAAATCTTTTCCTCGCCTCTCACTCGCTCTCAGTTGTCGGTGAGGCCGGCGGGGCGGATCCTATAATAAATTGGAAGAAAAAATAAAAGCAACACATTTAACGCTTCGGCTTATTTGACTCCAGACGATTATTTTATACACTTGTGGACATATTGCGCATAAAGGTGAGCACATATCTGAATCCAAATCACAGACGTTAACGTTACATAGTCTGGATCTTGTGTTGATTTGGACACAGTTTGAGTCTAATCTGCGGACAATGGGTTGCTATGACAGTGTTTGGGAATTTCGCAGTCTAACGTACTTCTAGCGTTTGTCAAATATCTTTATAATTTTTAGAGTTTGACTTATTAAAAAATATAGACGTGGATAGGATTTTATTCATAATGCGTCCCTGTCGCGTCCTGCTGAGATTTGCTACTATCAGACGAAATATTTTCTGTATAATTTCGTTATATTATAGTTATATGCTTACCTTTATTATTAGAACATGTATGATTTAATACCTTGGTATCATAACTGAAAGATTTGGTCGATCTGAGTGAAAGAATAAGTGGATGAAATGTGATCGAAAATGAAACCATCATCGATCACAGCAGCCTACAACATGTTCAAATGCTGTTTATCATTTTATTTTATTCCTCATTTTTTTCCTATTTTGATATTAAAACGTATCCTTTATCCTTGATTAGATGCCCTCGGCAACAAATGGCACCAGGACTGTGAAGTCTGCCAGCCCAGACTTGGGATCTGCTCCCGGATCGATGAACCAGATCTCAGCCAGCACCCAGCTGACAGGAGCCCCTTCAGAGGCCCTGAAGCAGGTGCTGGTGGTTCTTGAAAAGAAAGTGCGCAATATGGAGAAGAAAAAGGTACTGGTTTATCTCCGTAACATGTCAACTTAATCAGAACTAACATTACAACATACAAATGGATGGATAAACGATGTTGTTGTCTCGCGTCCTCAGTTCATTCTTCTAACCCACATCACTCGAGCCTTTTGTTCTCCGTTATTTATTTCACGCAATCTGGCGAAGTTTATATACATTTCTTTTGACTAAGTAAGTAAACGCACATCATCCTAGGATCTCCGTGGTGTGACTTATTGGTGAATGGACAATAAATGTCAAAAACGTGTTAAATTTGATCAAATTAAGGGAAACCTTCTCTAACGCAGACAATCCGGTCTATTAAACGTATATGAAACATTTGCTGTATTTATATGCATTTGTCATGGTGTATGAACCAACATCTTAAATGTAAGTTAAAGGCAAATCGCTTATCATTTATATAATTGTGCCCTTTTAACTGTTCTTTTTATCGTCAACTACAAATGCTAACCGGCTAGCATTTGTAGTTTTAGCACATGCTAGCCGGTCAACTATTGACGTTATTCCATTTATCTTGACAAATGTATTACATGGATACTTGTTTATCCCCTCTTTTTAATCCGCGATGTGACGCAAAGTTATTTCTTAACATGTTTGTCAGTTTCTACGTTCACGGTTTGTTTAGCGCGCACATGGAGATAAAGCTAAGATGGCGTCCTACAACAGGTTCAGCATGCTAAAAATGGGGAAACTGCCGGAGGCAAAAAAAAAAAAGAGAGATTTTAAATTGGTTAACATTTTTGATTGTCTCAGGCTTGTCTTGCCGAGGTAAATGTGTCAGAGGCAGGTGAGCCTTCAGGACACACGGTAAGCGCCTTTGGATCCTGCAGGAGAGACATTTAACTTGGTGACAGTGCAGCACATTGCTTTTAAATTGGTTTATTTCTTGTCTTAATGATTGTGCGTCGAAAACTAAGGGATATTTCGTTAATGGGATAATTCACTGGGGAAAAAATTAAAATAAAATTGTCATTGACCCCCAACCCAACCCCCTTGACGCCCATTCCAACATTATACATTTGTGGAAAGAGAACCTGCCCTGTCTCTCACCAACTTTGTGTAATGGGATAATCTCCACATAACTCGACCACATGCCGGAGCTTTCTGGAACAAAGTCCTCACTCTTGATCCACTTTAAATGGGGAAATTAGTTTCATAATTGCAAATATTATGTACAATGTTCTTTAAAGGTATTTGTCTTTCAGTTCACTGCAGGATGCATAAAACTGTGACACCGGAAAGACTTGTAATGTTACAAGAAATAAATGCCATTTTAAACTTTCTATTAGAAGAATCATGAAAAGTTTATAACCATATTCTAAAAATATTAAGCAGAACACCTTGATTTTACAATTGTTTCTGAAGGGTCATGTGACGCTTAAGGCTGACTTCTTTCAAAAACAAAATCTTATTGACCCCAGAATTTTTAAAGATGTATGCTTGCTCGTTTGTGTTCTTGCATACAATTAAGTGCAAAAGTTTATTTTGAATGGCCTGATTGTATGCTTTATCTCTGTCATTTGTTCTTGTGATGACCAATTCAGCTGGAGTTTGAGATGGGGAAATGAATACATACACCTGTGAGATTACTTCTACATTGTACTGTCATTTTATTACACAGCTTATTTTTCCAAACCTATTTCTATTTTTCTCTCACTTGTCTTCTTGCAGAGCAAGCTTGATGACTATGAGGCCAGAAAGGTCAAAGGGGAACGTCTCAACCAGGACCAGCTGGTGGGTAAACGCTCCATATTTTTGTTGCCTGTCATTTGTTTCAGATTTCTGAAATCTCTTCTTTTTCCAAATCAATCCAGGAAGCCCTGTCTAAGTACCAGGAGGTAATCCATAACCTTGACTTTGCACGGGAACTGCACAAGAGCTTTTTGGCATTGGGTCAAGAAGTGAGTACATGAGATTTCAATTTACTCTTCCGTAGCCTGAGGACCTACAGTTTATTTATGTTTGTTAATGTGTGTAGATCTACTATTGAAATGCACTTTAAGGTTTCGACATGAGTCAGAATGTCTCCTGCATCTATTGCTTTGGGTAGATCCAGAAGAGTGTTAAGAAAGCAGCACGTCGTGAGCAACTCCAGCGTGAAGAGGTGGAACAGAAAAGGCTGAAACGAGTTCTGGAGCTGCAGTTCCTTCTGGACCGACTTGGGGATGAAAGTGTGCGGCAAGAGCTACTTCAAGGAGCTGGCGGACCTTCGCTGCTTACTGAGAGCGACCTTACTTCCCTAGATGAGTTTTACAAGCTTGTGGGGCCTGAACGTGACCAAAACATCAGGTGAAGTTTACGGTCATCCAGATCCACACTACTTTTCTCCATTTTGAAATTACTTGCAAATGATAACTATACTGTTAACAAACTAAAGAATTGATGTTCTTCCAACTGTAACTCTCTGAATTAAGAGTTTTATATACATTTGGATGTCTTTTGAGGTCTCTGCATTGGCAGAGCATGTTAAGGTTGAGGAAGGTTGACAGCGTCTTTGAAACTGTACTTATAATTATTTGTCATTTTGAAAGTTTAAAGGGTTACTTCACTTGAATTAAAAATGGTCAATTACTCAACCTAACAACTTTAAACCCAAATGATTTAAGTTTATATTTGAAACCCAAATTAATATTTTTAATGAAATGGCAGAGGTTTTGAATAGAATATAAAGTTTTCCAAAAGTTTTACGCTTGAAGATATTCATAGACATTATAAAAGAGTTCCATATGGATTGAGTGCAGATTGGGTGAAATTCTATTTTCTCTCTCTCTTTAATATAATATAATGAATATATTATGCGTTTGGTTAAATTAATAAATTGAGTTTGCTTATCTTTTTGATTATATATTCATAATGGGATGCCTTTATCTCCCACAGGTTAACTGACCAGTATCAAGAAGCATCACAGCACTTATGGGAACTTTTAGAGGGGAAGGACAAGCCTGTAGCAGGAACAACATGTATGTCAAATGGACTTGTAATCTTCTTTTTAGGGTCTGATAGCTCATAACATCTGTGTTTAGGAAGTTTAAGGTGAAATTATTCATAGATTTTTTGATTTTGTGGTGTGTATCAGCTTTTTGTGGTTTTTAAGGGGTAAAATATTCATGTTTATATTTAGCAAGGAAAAGAGAAAACAAGTATCCAACCTTATCTATACTTGCATTTTCAGGAAAAATCTCGTAATATGTTTTGAAAGCTTTCACATGCATTTTTATATATACACGTGTGTGTGTGTGTGTGTGTATGTATGTGTAAAAATAAAACTTGGTCATTATAGAATGTTGCATAAATTGTTCCGCATCATACTTGGGGTTTTTACCAAAGGCTTACTAAAGCAAGGTATGGATAATAGGCGAAGGTCGCATATTCTGCAGCATTCAGCCTTGGTGCCATGTGCTGACTCAGCAGTGGATGGAGTGGCATGATCCATGTCCCCTGTCTTCTGTATCGCAGTGTGATCCTGCAGCTGTGTGCTTGGGGACACTGACTGTGTAAGATCACTTGATCATTGTGGGGAATCCATAGATCAATTAAAAAATTTTGCCCAAGTTTGAGGTATATAGCAGTCTTGATGTTGCTGTTGGTGCATATTAAAATGCTGCTAATTTTCACAGGAATATATTTTTATTGTCAAACTAGTTAAAATGATCTATCCCCTACAGTAGCCCTAAAAGCTTCTAGCATTTTCTTCAGTGGTATTCCTTGGCAGATCATGTGGCTCATGTCATATAAATAAATTAATTTGCTATGCACCAGCTGGGCTGGCAGTGTGATGGTTCTCACATTTGTTAATTTAAAAAAAGAAAATTTAAATCCGTTTTTGTTTGTAATCATTTACTTTTTATTTTGTGTAGATGCAGTAAAGTGATCAAAACGGACCATAAAAACACTTGTTACATAGGATTTATTTTTTTAAAGCCAATCCTGACAATGTATCATGGTTTCCAAAGAAATTAAAAAAGCATTAAGCAACATAGCTGTTTTTAACTTTTTTTTTTTTTTTTTTTTCTCTTAAACACCATCAACATATATTAGAGTTGTTTTTTCATGTAATTCAGTTTTGCATCGCAGGAACAAATTGCAAATTGTCTTTCAGATAAAGCACTGAATGAGATGTTGGAGCGGGTTTTGCAGAGCGGCTACTTTGATAAAATGCAGTCTCATCAGAACGGAGTTTGCACGGAGGAAGAGGAGGAGCCGACAGCTGCAGTGGAAGTGTCTGAAGCAGAGGAGCACCTTCCAGACACTGGTAAAACACTCCTCATTTCATTTAAAACACTCCTCCTCACATTGCTCAATTGAGTGACTCATTCTGAAACCACTGCAATACAGCCTGGTTTCTAAAAACTGACTTTGTGTCCTAACAGAGGGTGAAATGACAGAGGCGTACGCAGAACCCATTCCAATTGAGGTGACAGAGGTAAGGCAAGTTAGTTAAATGCACTTTGTAAGATGCAAGCTTAAGGGGTCACATTTGAGTGAGTTTAGACTTTAATTCAAAGTAAACATTAATTCAAAAACCATATTTTCTTTTTCAGCTTATTTGGGTAGCATTTCTCAATTTAACTTAGTTCAACTTAATGTAATCAAAATTTAAAATTGAAAAGTTAAAAAATGTTTGTTTTAATATGGGATAAAAAAAATAAAAAAATATGAAAACCTCAACTACAATTAAAATGAGAACTGAAAATATGAATAACTAGAATAGAGGAATAGTATTTTAGTAGTGATACTAAAGTAACACTGGTTTGCAAATGCAACATTCTCATTGATTCGGCAAGAATAAACCAGGGTTTAGGATGGACATACTGGTTCCCTTCTCGAGGCGGTAACTCAACATTACGTCAGCTAAGACGTATATGGGAACTCCTCCCTTCTCCACTTTCGCTGAAATCTTATTGGCTAACGCCAGCTGGGGGCAGCTGACCAATTGACTCGAAGCATGCAAATAATGACAGGTTCATGGGCAGTATAAATTGCATGGGCTCGAAAATTACGTCAGAATCTTCATTCACGCTAGAAGTTTTGTCTTCATGCTTAGTCTTATTTTACCATCGTAGAAGTTGCATTAACGGATTACTCGCCCGTTTCCTCTCTGCATCCGATGGCTGCTACCTGCCAGATTTGTGCGGGTCCCCTTGACCCGCAGGACCCTCACCACTTCTGTTTTACCATCCTAGCCTCGCCCACGCCGAGGCGGCTTTCATGGATGACATGTGCGCTCAATGCGCTGAGCTGCCAGTGCGCGCCCTCAGAGCCAGAAGGGAGGTGGCTCGGGCAACCGCGGGGATGAGGCCCACGGCCGCCAGCAAGCCGCTGGTGGGCTCTCCCCCGCCCCAAGACGAGTTCGATGCTTTCAGCTTCGCGGACGATAGCTTCCTCCCCCCCCCCCAAGCCGTCGCGAACTTCGTCGCCTTCGGAGCTGGCGAGGAAGACGACTCTGTCGCTCTCTGCGTCAGAGAAGGATTGGGCGACTTAGTCGGACCGCCCTGACCACGAGGACCCTGCAGACCTCCAGGAGGAGCTCGTCAGGATCCTCGGCAAGGCCGTCACGGAGCTGGACCTCACCTGGAACGCACCTGACGAGCCTGTAAAAAGTAAGCTGGACTCGTGGTTCCTCCAGTCGAGCCGCCGTCAGGCCGCATCGAGGAGTAGAACCCCATTCTTCCCAGACGTACATGAGCACATGAAGTCGTGGGCTGCACCCCAATCGGCGTGCACCCACTCTGCCAACACAGGCCATGTTCGCGCACGTAGACGGAGCGGAGTCCCACGGGTATGTGCGCATGCCCCCTGTCGAGGAGACCGTTGCCGCGCACCTGTGCACGTCTTCCTCAGCGTTGGGTTCGGACCGCAGCCTGCCCTCCAAGCCGTGCAGGTTCACAGCCCACCAGGCGGACAAAGCCTATGCAGGACGCTTTTAAACGCTTCAGTTACTCCCTCTGGCCTCTTTGGTGACGCCGTGGAGTCGGTCACGGAGAGTTTCTCCAAGACGCAGAGACGCCTCGTTGCTCACTCCAGTCTTCATCTATGAGGTCCCACTCTTCATCGGCACCTCGCCAGGCCCACGGACCGGCTGGACAGCCCGCCGTGGCGCCCTGCCCCGAACCGAACGGCCGTTTTAGCCGAAACGAGCAGTGGTCCGTGCCTGGAAAGAGACATCAGAGTCGGAAAAGGAGCCCGCGCCGCGAGAGAGTCAGCGTGTCATCCTCGGCTACCGGTTTCTAATTATTGGGGGATTTAGTCTACGGCAGTTATCGCCTGATCAGACATATGCTGTGGCAATATGATAATATGAACTCACCATTGAATGTAACATAAAATAAATGATTACTTTTCGCTAGGGCTGTGCAAAAAAATCGAATGTGATTTTCATGCACATCTCCTCAGTAAAGACGCTCCTGTAATTAGAAGTATATCTCCAGCATGTGCGTTCGGATCAGGGTTGCCAGGTTTTCACAACAAATCCTGCCCAGTTGCTTCTCAAAACTAGTCCAAAACTAGTCCAATCGCACTTCCAGGAGGTTCCTCGATAAAAATTGCTTCCTGGGGTTACAATATAAGTTTTTTTTTAGCAGGGTTGCCTTGGTGCTAAATATCATGTTATTTGTATTGGGGTCGCTTCGACCCGTGGACATGAAAAACAACCACAGACTTGGCAACACTGGTTGGCATTTACTACACCGGGCCGTAATTCACTGACAATCTACACAAAATCGATGTTAAAATCGCAGGCGATTCTTTGTCGATTTTGAAAACGATTTTGTGTTAGTTGTCGGTAGACTGCGGCTCTGTGTAGTAAATGCCGTTCCACCTGAACCAGTGTTGCCAAGTCTGCGGTTGTTTTTCATGTCCGCGGTTTGAAGCAACCCCAATACAAATAACGTGATATTTAGCCCCTAAAATGTGAATTTTACCAAGGCAACCCTTCCAAAAAATTAGTTTTAACCCCGGGAAGCAATTTTTATCGGGGAACCTCCTGGAAACGCGATTGGGCCAGTTTTGGACTAGTTTTAAGAAGCAACTGGGCAGGATTTGTTGTGAAATCCTGGCAACCCTGATCTGAATGCACGTGCTGGAGATATACTTCTAATCACAGCATCTTTACTGATGAGATGCGAAATAAAAATCGCATCCCATTTTTTGCACAGCTCAACTTTTTGCTAAAATCTTTATTCATGCCAAAAAGCTTACATTTATGTGTCTTTTTGTTCGCTGTAGCAGCCATGTTGCCTAGATGATTCATACCCCTTCGTTTGAAGTGTGGTCCCGAAAAATCTTTCTTTGAAGGGCTATCTGGCCCATCCCCTTACCCCTAGGGGAAAGTGGAAGGGGTAGAATTGGGATTGGGCCAAGGAGAGTGGAGGCTTCACCCAGGATCAGTTCAAATGATTTGGGATCTATTCGGGAGGGCGGAAGTGGATTTGTTTGCCACAAGCGAGAACACTCACTGTCAGACGTTCTTCTCGCTATCTCACTCCCTGCTACCGGGAGATGCTCTGACATCATGCTGGCCGGAAAATAGGCTTTACGCGTTTCCTCCGGTGAAGATTCTGCCTATTGTTTTGTGCAAAATCAGGGAGGAGAGAGCGTCAGGTATACTCGTGGCCCTGAACTGGCTGAATTAGCCCTGGTTCGTGGACCTGAGAGAGTTAGTGATGGCTCCCCCATGGCAAATCCCCCTCAGGAAGGACCTGCTGTCTCAAGCGAACGGCACGATATGGCACCCCAGCCCCGAGCTGTGGAACCTTCATGTGTGGCCGCTGTGGGGACCATAAACGAGCAGGACGCTCTGCACTCACACTCTGCACTCACTGTGACATTCATATTGACCCGGGGACCTGTTCCGTGTCGGATGTTTTATGCTTTCTACATCACAGAATGGACTGCGGGAGTTTGCCGTCCACGCTGAAGGTGTATGTGGCCGCTATTGCCGCTTTTCGTTCCCCGGTTGACGGGCAATCGATTGGCAAGCATGCTCTTGTAATAAGTTTTCTCAGGGGAGCGAGGAGATTGTGTCCTTCACGGCCGCCCTCCGAGCCGCCGTGGGATTTAGCTCTAGTTTGGAGGGCTCTATCTCTACCGCCGTTCGAGCCCTTGGCTTCGATTGGGGATAAGGAGCTTTCCCTGAAGACTGCCTTGCTTCTTGCTCTCGCCTCGGCAAAGCGCATTGGAGACCTACATGCGTTTTCGGTGAACGATGATTGCATCTGTTTCGGACCTGGCGACTGTAATGTCACTCTCCGGCCGAGGCCAGGTTATGTTCCGAAGTCACTCAATACACCATTTAGAGCACAGGTTGTTTCACTGCCCGCCTTATCTGCTGAGCCGTCAGCCTCGCGTGATGCTCAGAGCGCCGTATGCCCTGTCAGGGCTTTGCGTATGTATGCATGTATGTGGATCGGTCGGCCGCCTTTCGTCAGTCGGACCAGCTGTTCGCGTGCTTTGGTGGATTTAATAAGGGACGTGCTGTTTCAAAATTGGATTTTGGACGCTATCGCGTTGACTTACGAATGCCAGGGGAAGGATTGTTGCCTCAACTTCAAAGCTCATTCTGTGAGGGCAATTGCTTCCTCCTGGGCTAGAGGTATGTCTATCCAGGATTTGTCTTTCTGCTGGCTGGTCTTCCCAGAACACATTCGCCAGGTTTTACAAGCTGGATGTATCCTCTGTAGCGTCACATGTACTTTCGGTGAGTTAGGTTTTATTCATTCGGTTATAACCAGCTTTACAGTAGTTACCATGGCTGCTAACTCTGTGTTATGGTTTATACGGTTTATGCAGTTGTCACCTTAAAGCTGTCGACTCTGTGTTTAACTCATGCTTGAGTGCTTTTTGTGTTGTATCTGCCCTGTTTAGAGTGCAGTCTTCACATTTATTGCATGAAGATATGCAAATTTCGTTAGGGTCGGAGCAGATGTCTCATTGGTCTAGTTCCGCCTATCAGATGCAAAGCACTCTTAGCGACACGGCCATTGGCTAGAACTGTCTTATGTGTGGGGGTGATTGACTCCGCTCAGGGCTTATCTTCACTGCTCTCACGGCAGGATTTTATACAGTTCCCATATACGTCTTAGCTGACGTAATGTTGAGTTACCGCCTCGAGAAGGGAACGTCTCCGGTTACTATCGTAACCTCGGTTCCCTGAGAGGCGGGAACGAGACATTACGTTAGCCGCCGTGGTCGCTGTTTGATCAGCTGTGCTAGCGTTCAGTTGTGATTCTGATGTAATTTTTGCGCCCATGCAATTTATACTGCCCGCGAACCTTTCATGCTGCGCGTCAATTGGCCAGCTGCCCCCAGGGACATGTTGAATGTGTGAGGGCCCTATAATTGCATGATCTTGCTCAGAGGTAAAGATGGTTTAAGCAGAATTTTCTCTTGATTCCCAATTTTTTTTTACCTTTTTTGTTATCTTTCTCTCCAGTTTGTAAATAGGCAGTTTGTTTTGGAGAGCACATACAGTACTGGCGATAAGGAACAAAGAGAGGAATGGTGTGCGGAGATGGAGGTAAGCTGCCCTAGAAACTGCATTGTAACCCATGTAGACTTTATTTTTGCCCTTGTTTAATATTTTGTGTATGGATAAGTACATCAGTGGTTCTCAGCCTTTTTGACTCCAAATGCCTAAAGCCTATTGGATCTGTTACAGGTGGTGAACTCCATGCAGCAGGTTCAGACCGCCCCCGCCCCTGTCGTCCCAGAGCCCCATCCTCTGACCACAGTAACTCCAACACCCCCTTCAGACCCTGTGGTTAGACAGCAGGTGGTTCAGGATCTCATGGCACAGATGCAGGGACCATACAACTTCATGCAGGTGGGTTTTTTTTTTTTTTTTTTTGCAAGTTTGTCTTATTTGGCATACGTTTGTATGCATGCTAAATGCTCTTTTTGTTTCCAGGACTCCATGCTTGATTTTGATGGACAGTCTCTTGATCCAGCTATTGTATCGGCACAACCTATGAAACCGGTCCCTAATATGGAGATGCCACCGATGGTGTGTCCACCAGGTATGTTCATATTTCCACCACATAGTCATTCAGTTAGCTTTATGGGTTAAGCATTTTAAATCAAGCTAACTTTGGGCTTTGGTATCTCAACCTGCAGCACACCCAGAGTCTCTTCTTGCCCAGCCTCCTTCTGTTGGCGTTCAGCCTGAACCCACACAAGTGAGTATAGCCAAGTTCTTCTTGATGGAAATGAGTTTGCTGATCTGTCTGTAAAAGAAAGATGAGAGTATTGATTTTTATATCGGTGTAAAGATAAGATGTGAATTTACTTTGTCTGCAGATCCCCATGGCCTCTCCATCACCAGAAACCTTCTCCACACCGCCTCCAATATACCAATCTTCTCACGCAGCTGATCCCCGACCACAGACAGACTCCATTGATCCTATTCAGGCAAGTTATCAAGCGCCCGTTCGTTTCATGAATTCAATGAGTTCTCCAAATTATTTATTACAGACCTGCCAACCTGTACGCAATGTGTATTGGCTACGTATTTTTACATCAAGGTACCTCTGTCCACGTGCAGTATTCAAAACAAGCAACAGAAAAAGACGGAAGAGGTCAACCAGGTTTTTTATTTTTATTTTTTTATTTCTGCGTTTTTATTTCTCTCCTAGTAGCCTATAGTTTCAGTTCAAAGTGGCTCACGGACGCCTCGTCAGATGCTCTGACAAAAGGCTGCATGTGAGGCTGACAGAGACTCAATATTAATGTGTTCGAGATGTACTGTTTTCCTTAATGCATAACTTGCATTTCACAGGTATATTCTCTATCTGTAAATGTTAAAAAAGCCATGGAAATATTTCCATTTTTACTGTCAGAATTGCATTAGCTGCTACATCAAACTTAAAAGGATTTTTTTAGATTGCAGTGTTACAATTTAATGTGATTTTATAGCCCTTTTTTGCACATATGCCTACATGCTTGCATTCACTTTATTTAATCCAAATACAAAATACTGAGAGCGAGAGAGGCTACTGTATACGGCAAATCATCCCAAAAATAACAAGATATTAATTTTTGCTCATATCGCCCATCCCTATACAGAAGTGTACTGGAGTTTATTTTTTAATCTAAAAACCATGCTGATGGTACTAAAAAAAAAAAAAAAAAAGCCAAGGTTGGCAGGTCTATTACTGTGTAGCTAGAATATGAGCTTTCTAATATAACCAAATGTTCACTCCACAAAATGTGCATAAAGTAATTTTCAGCAATCAAAAACTTAGCTTGTCCTCTGTAGGCCTCCATGCCCTTGACAGAGCAGCCGCCTCCATCAACGGTGCTCCCTCCGGTCTCCCAGACCCAAGTGATTCAGTCCGGATCCAAACCCTTGCACAGCAGTGGCATCAATGTCAATGCAGCCCCATTCCAGTCCATGCAAACGGTAACATGCCTGAATAAAAAAAACTAAGACGTTTTAAACTGGTAAAAACAGCAGGGTTCATACGTGTGCTTTAAATCCTTAAATACTGCAATTTGAATGTAGTGTTTAAGGTTTGAAAAATACTTGGATTTTGGATAAAGTGCTTGAAAATGCAGTTCCATTGGTTTCATAATTATTAGCTTTCTTACTGAATGGTTAATCTTTTTTTTAAATTTTATTTATTTTTTTTTACATAAAATAAGCAGCTCTGCTCGTTTCTGCGTGTGGCTGTAGTGTTATTAAAAACTTTAGACTTAGACATTTTTAGAGCTTTAGACATTGATGGCTTGAAAATGAAAAATAGTTTAAAACGAGAACTGAATACTTAAGTAGCCTCCTGTTAAGGTTTTCCTTTTTTTTTTTCATTGAGCCAGTGTAGACGGCGAGATTCAGTGAAATCATCAGTTTCCGTGATCATGAATGTCGGTTGCTTGTTTTCTGTATGTTTTAATCCTGAATTGAATAACCATCTTGTTTTTCGCAATACTAAAATTACCAATTTGAAGAATGTAATATGACATGTCGTTTCCACAACACAAAAACATAATTGACATTTAATCGTCATTGTCACTTCAAATTGAAAGGGTTGGCTCACCCAAATAGCAAAATTATGTCATTAATAACTCACCCTCATGTTGTTCCAAACCCGTAATACCTCAGTTTATCTTCGTAACACAGTTTAAGATATTTTAGATTTAGTCCGAGAGCTCTCAGTCCCTCCATTGAAGCTGTGTGAACTGATGTCACATGGACTACTTTGATGTTTTTCTTACCTTTCTGGACATGGACAGTAGACCGTACACAAAATTGCTAATGTGCTTCAGAAATCCAATCGATTTACAAAGTAAGGTGTATGTGCGCATGTGTCTGTATTTGTGCTTTAAATTAAGATAACTTATACTTTTGTGTGTGTGGGTGTTTTAACTTAAAGGGATAGTTCACCCAAAATTGAAAATTGTCATTTACTTTCCCTCATGTCGTTCCAAACCTGTATGTGTTGCTTTGTTGAACATAAGATATATTTTGAAGAATGAAGATAATTCTCATAAATCTGAAGGCTTCATTTAGTTACCAAACTTGTGTGTTGGATACTCCATTGCCGAATATAAAATGTTCACTTACTCATGTTCTTCCTGACAGGTGTTCAACCTCAATGCTCCTATCCCACCAGTTAATGATACGGACTCAATAAAGCAGGCCAGCCAATACCAGAATAGCTACAGCCAGGGTTTTAATAGCCAGACACAACACCCTGTGGAGCAAGCTGATATGCCGCCAGAGCAGCTCCAAACTGGTGAGGAAAATCTTCAGAATTCCTCAATCATTTTTTAATACCCCAATATAATCCTGTATATAGTCAGCACTTCTCAACATGTGGCTCATGGAAGCAAGCAACTGTGGAGCCAATAATATAAACTTTGACTATTCCCTGCGCCCTACATAATGCCATTTGTAAGCTATTGAAATATGAAGTTTTTTTTTTTTTTATATAAATCCCTTCAAAATACATATTCATACATGCATAATCAAGTTTGACTGACTGATTGGATGTTTGATTAATATAATAATAATAATAATAATAATGTTTAATCCAGCTGTTTTATCCCTGTATTCACAGTAGTTGGTGCCTTCCATGCTCAAGACCAGTCACTCCCCAACTCCACTGGCCCCCAGCCCATGTCCCAGCAGTCAGGTGGCCAGGGCAATGGGTTCAGCCGTCAGGCTCAGTCCTTCTACAACAGCAGAGGAATTTCTCGTGGAGGTCCTCGTAACTCACGTGGGATGATCAATGGCTACAGAGGACAATCCAATGGTTTCAGAGGTACAGAACAATATTGTGTTTGTAGCAGTAGTATACTTTTTATTATTATTTTTTTTATTAGAAAATCATTGAAGTCATTAGGCAGGTTTCCATCCAAGGATTTTTTGCGGAAAAATTAAGCGCTTCAAAATTTACTGATATAGCTGATGGAAATGCCATTTATCGATAAAATGTTATGACAACATTATTTCTCTCTTAACTTTTGCAACAATCTAATTTAAATTAAAAACTGCTCATGTTGCATGTATGCAGCATTTTAGTTTGGATCATGATTAAGATGCAGTGGTTGACTAATTTTAAATTGAAAGAACCTTATTTTGTCTGTGTGAAGTGCTATATTCGTATATTTCAGTTTCACAAAGAAATGTGCAGCATTTTTTCAAAGCAATAATAAAAGGACATTTAATTTATAATTTCTTAAATCTCATTTTGTAAAAAAAAAAAAAAAATGAAATCGAGTGAATTGTTATAACCCTACCTATCAGTCATCTCTCCTTACGGTGTATGTGGTAAGTGAACTTTCATGCAGTGTAATTACCACTAGCAAGCGGCTAACCATGTCCCGTTAGTGGCTCCGTAGAATGCGTTATGTTTTCTGTGCCTTTCTGTAAACAGATTCACGCTTTGGATGCACCCCCTAACCCCGCCCCCCAATGTCATCGTCCATCATGATGTTTCACTGTGGACATCATCCAACCCTTTTCAAAACTATTCTAAATATTCCTTTGTGTACTTTCACAACATTATGCTGCTTTTTTTTTAATATAAAGGAAACAGGATGCTGCTTTCTCGAGCGCATCACAAAAATGAGACCAAATTCTGCATTTAGGCTGCTGATTGTTGCACAGTTTTAGTTTTTTCTTTCATTTGTTAATTTTGTTTGTGATGCGATCTGGGAAAACCTGTCGGATGTTGCGCTGGGACGTTTCAATTCAAATTTCATTTAATTGTAATTTAACAAACTTGTCTGTAATGTCTTAACAACTGTCAATTGTTGTTTAGGAGTAATAAAATAACCGAAATGAACATTTCCTCTAAAAGTTAATCAGAAAAATAATAGGTTAATACAACTGCTCCGATCTAAGAATAATGCTTGATTAACAAATGGCTAAATAGTCTATCATGAAGTACCAAAAAAAACTCATGACACTTAATTTTAGGCAGGCCTATACAATTTAATAGGCTTGTTTTAAGTGGATGAAGAACAGGCTACTAGCATATATAATTTACGCAATAGGTGAAATTATGTATGGAAACTGCTAAAGGGGAAAAAAAAAAATTAGCGATACACAAACTTACGCAAGACTCCATTTAAAAAAAGAAAAAGGGATGATGTCGTGACGCTCACCATTTAATCAGTAAAGGGTCAGTTGGATGGAAACCGGCAAGTAAAAAAAAAAGGCATATTCTTTGTCAATTACAAAGGTGCAAAAACTGGATTGAAACTTGGCTGTTGATGGCTCAATCATCAGAGGTTTTGTTTATTTCAGGGGGATATGATGGTTATCGCCCACACTTCTCTAACTCTGCAAACTCTGGATATGGACAAACCCAATTCAGCGCACCTCGTGACTATTCCAACAACGGCTATCAGCGGGTCAGTTCTGCTTTTGATGCTATAAGTTTCTCTTTTTTATTTTAGCATTAGCCTCGCTCAACCCATCCTCAAAATACCGTTGAGACATTGACTTTTGTCACTTGTCCTTTTTTTAATCCTTTTATTTGTCTCTCCACAGGATGGTTACCAACAGAACTATAAACGTGGTGCTGGCCAAGGGGCTCGAGGGGTCCCACGAGGGAGTGCTCCAGCTATGCGGTCTTAAGCCTTGTGAACTGAGCTTACATCTGGACCACAGTGAACATTGAAATACTGAAGTGCATATGTCCCCCCTTCTCTCACCTTCATGGAATTGATCGGACAACATCTTACCCTAATATGTTAAAACTGAGAAAATGGTTCAGTGATTCAGAAAGCAAGCTGAAAAGCCAGTGTCAAGATTTTAAACGTACCCTGTGTTTAACAGATACCTGTGAACTTGAAAGACTTAATTTATTTTATTTTTTAGTTTGAAATAAAACTCATACCTGCCACAAATGGTCCAAAATTGGCAATTCTTTTGCTGCCCCTTTTTTTGTTCACACTTATTAATTTTGGTTCTAAAATGTTTCTTTTGGTACATTAAGAGTCTCAGTTTGTAAAGTGATATTACTTCAAGAGTTTCAATAAAGATGTGTTGCGTTAAATGCTTTACTGCTGTTTTTTTTTTTTTTTTGTATTCATGATTACACATGATTCAAGTCAGACACATTTGGCTTTATTTGGATGTCCGTATACTTTTCCTATCAACCTAAATGACCTTGAGTACTGCTCCAAATAAAAAAAAAAACACTTTTAATACGCTTGTTAAAAATGCTTTATTCCAGAGGTTTTATTTGCATATACAAGTCCTACATAAGCAGCTGTCTAAAACCAATTGCAAATCTAAGGATTCTCTGTGTTATTGGCTTTCCCTTTCAATGCTACTTCTATATAAGCTATCACTACTAATGTAGGTAACTGTTGGTGATCTTCTGAACAAAAACATTATGTAGATATTGGAGTTAAAGGCTAAAGAAAAAAAGAGACTTTAAACCTATTTTCGTAACTTATGCACTCACATTTTGAATGCAAAAATTACGATTAAAAAAACACGAGTGTTACACACTATGCACACTGTGAGGGTAGCAAGGCAAGTTTTAAAAGTTGAATTTATTTCATAGAGCTCCAATGTAACGCAATTACGTTTCCGCAGAAAGACAACATCTCCCACAATGATAATATTACAGCCTTGACTAATCTGACAAAACTATATAGCAACTTACTACAAAAAAAGCGCGGTTTATGTCTGATGAATGCGAATCTTTTTAGGGCATGAAAACCGCAATCCTGTTTTATTAAAAATAAGCACTTTTTATTTGGTCATTATTTTGGTCTGTTTTGGGGTCCATCACGCCGGGATCCTTCCACCAACGAGTCCCATGTGAATGTATGAGCATGATGGTCTACTGTAAAGGAGGAGTTTTATTGACCAAAAATTGTAGTACAGACTTCAAAAGCGTATTTTTCTTTATCGGTAAAACATTTGAGGTATGCCTTGGGATATGAATAAACGTGTAAAATAAACCTAGTTTTGTCTGAAGGCTATGTAAAATGTGTTTAAAGTATGTTAACACACTTACGTTAGAGTGTTTACTTCATTTCACATCACGCATTTCATATACAAAGCTGACTTTGTTGTGATCGTGGTGACAGGGTGCAGTTGGGAAGCAATGGCAACTTTTCGGAAGAAGATGGACAATCAAATTCGTGTCCAGATAGAAAACGGCGTCGCGCAACACCATCGAGCCATGTTCGTGATCGTGGCAGAGATCAGGTAAAGCATAACTGTTTTAACAATATTGTAATACAGTAAATTCGTTTGCTAAGCCTCAATCATATATGCAATGTGCATCGTGCATCCAGGTTGTCGTTCTGCACCACATGCTGTCTAAAGCAGCAGTCAGAGCCCGGCCATCTGTCTTATGGTGCTACAAAAAGGAGCTTAGCTTCAGCAGGTACTATGAACATTTCTAGTAGCTCCCTAAACAATGTTAACTGTTGATGACAGACCCTTAATCATCTGATTAGACTTTCTATTTTTATTCACTTGGTTCAAATTGTGTACTGTATGTGAAATTGTGGGAACTCTGATAGAAGTGAATCTGTTGTTTATAGTAATCAAAAGAAGAGGATGCGACAGCTGCAGAAGAAGATCAAAACAGGACGATCCTTTTGAGCTTTTCGTTGCTGCGACCAACATCCGATACTGGTACTACAATGAAGCACACAAAATCCTGGGAAACACCTATGGCATGTGTGTTCTTCAGGTAACACCAGTGTCAAACTTCTCAGACAGGACCCTCATATTACTGTGTGGACTTTATTGATTAACCCTGTAAAGCCTTACATATGAAAAAATTAATTTTTTTGGACAGCTTTTCCATAGATTTATAAAATTTTGTAAATATTTCATAAAACAAAAAAGACCTTGTTTTTAGAATTCTAGTAAAAAGCTTTTTACATTTAAATATTGATGGGTGGTATGTATTACAATGGAGTTTGCAGTAGTTTTGATGAAACTTTGATCATGTTGATCATTTAAAGGCTTTGCAAATATGTGTTCCCGATATGATACAGTAGGCTTTATAGGGTTAAGTTCTTCTCACTTTCTGTTCTAGGACTTTGAAGCTCTCACTCCCAACCTCTTGGCTCGGACCGTTGAGACTGTGGAAGGTGGAGGCATTGTGGTCATTCATCTGAGGACTATGAACTCACTGAAGCAGCTGTACACAATGACAATGGTATATGGTCTCTGTTTGTATACCATTACCAACATTAATCTGGTTATATGTGTGAATATGAATCATCATATTAAATTATTAATGCATCCTTCCATCCTTCCAGGATGTTCATTCTCGTTACAGGATAGAGGCTCACCAGGACGTTGTTGGGAGGTTCAATGAAAGGTCAGTCTTTTGTCATAAATATATATATATATATATGTATATCTGTTATTTATCTGTTATTTATTTATATATGTATCTGCATTTTGCAGAAAAAAGAAATGTTTTGCGCTGTATATATATATTTTTTCTGATTAAAATTGTGATTGTTTTTTAAGAGATGCAGGTTTGCTGTGTTTTGTTTGTGTGTATGTGACTGCAAAATTTGGTCAAATATTTTGTGATTTATATATCAAAATAATATATATTTTTTAATTTTATCATTATCAAAAAAATACACATTAAACAAAAATATTACTATTGCAATGCTGTTTCACAGTCAAATAATTTTTTTTTTATATTTTTTAAAAATATTTTATTTTTAAGGACAACTGTAAAATTACAATACTAATATTTATGTCTTAATGATTTTTTTTAATTCCAGAATTTTCTTTTCATAGACAACCACAGGGAACCTTTAAAGCTTCTTTGTTCAAATGCAAAACTCAGAGCAGACTATCCACATGATTGTGATTTTATTTAGATCCTCCATCTGTCCTGTTAGAAAAAATGAACAATGAACACTTTCCATCGTTCATAACTCTATAATTACCATTCATCATTTTTCTCCTGTCTTGCTGATCTGTTTTAATCTGCAGTACATTCACCCTGCTGATGCAGTGAAGTTAGGCCAGGCAGAGCTGCTGGTCATCGACGAGGCTGCTGCGATCCCACTGCCTTTAGTGAAGAAACTGCTGGGGCCTTACCTTGTGTTTATGGCATCCATGATCAACGGGTCTGTATTTAAAGAGCTTTTAGCTCTTTTTACAATGGTATAATAACAATGCAGTAATCCTTGTGTCATCATGCAGGTATGAGGGCACCGGTCGCTCTCTGTCTCTCAAGCTGATTCAGCAGTTAAGGCAGCAGAGTGCAGACAGCCAGCTGAACCTCTCGGCTGAGAACAGAAACACCAGCACAGCCAGACTGGCAGCAGGTGAAACATTACTCCTCTTGACTTGCCGCAAGAGATTTAGGAATATGAAAAAAGAATAACTTTCTTTCTGACTGCTGGTATGTGTTCAATGTGTAAACCACACCTTACCTGCTCTGCAGCACAAACCCTTCATGAGGTGACCCTGCACGAGTCTATCTGCTATGGCCAGGGGGACCCTGTGGAGAAATGGCTGAATGATCTGCTGTGTTTGGACTGCCTGAGTGTGCCACGCATCATTTCCGGCTGCCCTTTACCCCAGACATGTGACCTGTATCCTCTAACAACAGAAAAACTCTACATTTAGCAATGGATTTTTAAGTTCATTCTAACATCATGCTGATTCAGCAGAATGGAAGACTATTTCTGCCACACGAGAAAGAAAATAATGCTCTGTTAAACCATAATCATGAGACAAAAAGTTGTAATTATAAGATCAAGTCAAAACTGTGACAGTCATAATTATGAGATAAAAATTCAAAACTATCATATACCAAGTCATTATAAGTAAAAAAAAATGGAATTATGAGATTAAAAACTAAAAAGCATACATTTTTTAGAAGTTTCAAATGACTCGTAATTATGTTTTTTTTGTTTCTTTATAATTTTGACTCGTAATGTGACTGACAATTTTTTTTTATTTTATTTATTTTTTTACAGATTTTCAGTGTTTTATATCATAATGATATATACTGTAAACACATACCTTATATCTCAAAATAACACAAAACACTGTCTCTCATCTACCTTCTACACATAAGATTTCTTTAATCCCCTATTCCAGTTATTATGTGAATCGAGACACATTGTTTTGTTATCATAAA
Source organism: Carassius carassius (assembly GCF_963082965.1). Classification (NCBI taxonomy): domain Eukaryota; kingdom Metazoa; phylum Chordata; class Actinopteri; order Cypriniformes; family Cyprinidae; genus Carassius; species Carassius carassius. The sequence continues at coordinate 17,700,469 of NC_081777.1, read as the reverse complement.
GCTTCTGAGACTTTCCTCCAGTGTCTTATGGCACTTTACGTTGCATTGCATTAAATAACGTAAATAAATATCTATTATAGCATTAGAGCAGTGGTTCTTAACTGTTTTGACTAAAAGACTTTATTTGTCTAACAGGATATTCAAAACCTACCCCAGTAAATGCTATTACCTTTTTTTTTGTCTTAATTAAAAAAAAAAAAAAATTATATATATATATAATCTCGGATGCTCCTGCCCACCATCTCTTTTGCCTGATGCCCCCTGTTCCACCCACACAGAGTTCACTCCCAGAGGTCTTAGCAGTCGTCCAGGTGTGCCCAAACTTACTCTTCAATCTAAACTGAAGTTGTTGTAATGAAAGAACTGTGCAGTGAAGCTGGTGTTTTCTGTTACAGGTGTGTCTGGAAGGAGAGCTATCCCGCCAATCCGTCCTCAACAGCTTGTCCAGAGGGAAGAAAAGCTTCAGGTGACCTCACAGGTAACAAATCCTAATGTTAATTGAAACCACACTACAGGTTAAACTACAGTTTGGGGTCAGTCTTTTTTTTTTTTTTTTAAGAAACTAATACTTCAAAATATTTATTAAATTGATCAAAACTGACAGTAAAGATAATTATAATATTACAAAAGTTTTAATTTCCAATAAATGCTATTATTTTGAACTTTCTATTCATCGTAGAATTCTGAAAATTGTATGACGGTTACCACAAAAACATGAAGCAACGCACTTGCTCAAAACTTACTTTTGAACAGTAGTGTATGTTGAGTATTTGTGCCAAACTTACAAAGAGTGAATCTGAAATTATTCTGATGCTCTTGTGTTTTACATTTAGTTTCAAGACCCTGAGTTCGGAAGCCTCTCTGGGGGCCGGATCGTCCGTATTGCAGTGAATCCTGATTATCAGGGGGTAGATGATTTTTCCTTCTCTTCAGTTTGTATACAATCAGTGAAAAACGTACATATACAAGGCATTATTGCCTTGTTTGACCAGTTACGTCATTGTTCATCTGTGAATTATTGTGCCACTCTTTAGATGGGTTATGGCAGCCGTATGTTGCAACTGCTACAGCATTATTATGAAGGTCAGTTTCCTCTTCTGGATGAAAAAGAACAGACAACTACAAGCACAATCACATCTGTGAGCAGTGAGGTAACGTTCATGAAATTCTGTGTGGCATTTTTCATATATTAAAACGTTTTAATAGTCTTTTGGATAGTGTATATACTATAATGTATGTATGTAAATATACCTGTATTGCATTGTTATATTGGTCTATTTAAGTGAAAAATATGAAGTCGTTCTTCTTTGTGTTCATATATTGAAAATAGGTGTAGGAAATATTGTTGAAAAACTAAATTTTTACTGTATTTTACTTCTTACATTAAACATTTTGAAGCAATTTTAGAACATTTCTCTTATGTTCATGAAGGCTGCAGTTAGTTGATCAAAGTATTAATTTCTTTGAAAAACAACTTGACTTTTTGACTACTGACTTTTTGATGTGATGATTATATGCAAAATTGATTCAGATTGATATGATACCCTTAGTTTTACTTTTTTGTAACAAAATAAGCCCTCTGTGGCAGCACTGTGTACAATAAGTTTTGAAATCTGTTACTGTCTAAACTAGTCTAGGGAAGACCGCAACAGAAATAAAATGTCTGGAGGTGAGAGACTGTGCAACGGCAGAGAAAACGCCGTTTATAGGCCCAGAATGGCAACAATAACCCAAAGAACAAAGTTTTTGTTTAGTCTACATAATTCAAAAGGGTATTAACTTCACAAGGGGGCAAGGCCAAAATAACAAACATAACAGAACTGACTGTTTTATAACCAACTACCCATGCTACAAATAAAATAAAAACAGAAAAAGGAGATACTTAAACTAACTTCCTAAACTAACATAAGTAAGTAATGTAAAACAAAAGTAATGAAAATAAGTAATGTAAAACACTATGGCACCCATTTTCCTACTAAACCCCCGAAAAAAGACATAAAATAAAGCTAGTTCAGTATTTACAATGGGCAACTCAAATTAATTCTCACTTCTCTCTTAGAAAAGTCTCAGTCATAGATTTAACTGAAGAGACAAAGACATAAACTCTTCTTCAACTGTCTCAACACAATTCAGCTCTGGACGTAACAAAATTAAAAAATGTAGATCATCCTTCATGCCTTTTAGTGGGTGTAAATGCCACCTGATAAAGAAGCATACTATCTGGACCAAAAGTAGTAATAATTAAGAATCCTTAAAGTCTGTATTCTGAGAGTATATTTTTGATTGGTGTGCAGGCTGTCAGAAGAGGTGGTGTCTCCGAGGAAAGACCTGCCACCGCTGCTGTTGAAGCTGAATGAGAGGAGAGCCGAGAGGCTGGACTACCTCGGGGTGTCTTATGGTCTTACTCCTCATCTGCTCAAGTGTGTTGCTTCATGCAAGAAGGTTTAACGGTGATATTTATATTACAAAACATGTTAGTAACTCCTAAATATCTCTTGCTTTTTTTATTTCCCCACCCAGATTCTGGAAGAAGGCTGGTTTTGTGCCTGTTTATTTAAGACAGACTCCGGTAATGATTCAGTATTTATTTATTTTTATTTTATTGTCATATTTTGTAACTATGTAACAAGTAGAATGTATTCTTATTGTGACCTGTAGAATGACCTGTAGGGAGAGCACTCCTGCATAATGCTGAAGGAGCTCAATGCTGAGGAGTCAACAGAGGAGGACCAGTGGCTCTCGGCTTTTTGGAAGGGTATTCCCAGTATCTTATAATGTAGTATGAATGCAGCAATGTACCTGTCAGAATCTAGAATTCAAGAAAGCCATGTTATAACAGATATAATGCTTTCAAAAGACTAACTTTTCTTGTGTGGGACAGATTTCCGGCGGAGGTTCCTCTTCCTGCTCTCCTACCAGTTCAGCAAATTTAGCCCAACCCTGGCTCTCAATTTACTGCAGAACAAGAACGCTAAGGATGACAGCCCAGCAGGTACAGGCCCACATTTGCACCTCAATAAAATAAATGTTGTATGTGTGTTCTGTTGGTTTTAAGATGACTTTTCACGTGTATCTTCAGCACTCACCAGTGCGGAGTTAGCTGACACATTCACTCCGTACGACCTGAAGCGTCTGGAAATGTATTCAAGAAACATGGTGGACTATCACCTCATCATAGACGTGATCTCTGTTATTGCACGCATGTATTTCCTCAAACAACTGGGAGACATCACACTTTCTGTTGCCCAGTGTGTAAGTCTGCTTTTAAGTAGAAGTTATTTAGTTGAAGCTGACCGAATTTCCATCTCTGGTGTGTGTTCAGGCATGTGTATAAAACAATCAATTCTTTTTTCAGGCTCTACTGTTAGGAATTGGGCTTCAACACAAGAGTATCGATAAGCTGGAGAAGGAGATTGAGCTGCCTGGTTCTCAGCTTATGGGCTTGTTCAACCGTGTCATCCGTAAAGTGGTGCAGGTGAGTCCGAGCACTCTGTCCTTGTTTCTTATACACACACTGATTAAAGCAACACACAACGGTCTTATCAGAGCACTGCCACTCGAAGGAGTGAGCAGTCTAACTCTTCTAGACTGTTTTGTTGTTTCAGTCTGTAGTTACTGTTCATTTTTATCTCTTCTGCTGTTCTTCAACATTCTTCAGGAGAAACTGTGCAGACACTAAATGAGGATCTGGTATGAGACTAGATTATTATTTTTTTTAAATATGTCACCTTAGACCACAAAACTACTCTTAAAGGTATAGTTCACCCAAAAATGAAAATTATGTCATTAATAACTTACCCTCATGTCGTTCCAAACCCGTAAGACCTCCATTTATCTTTGGAACACAGTTTAAGATATTTTAGATTTAGTCAGAGAGCTCTCAGTCCCTCCATTGAAGCTGTGTGTACGGTCTACTGTCCAGAAAGGTAAGAAATCATCAAAGTAGTCCATGTGACATCAGAGGGTCAGTTAGAATTTTTTGAAGCATCGAAAATACATTCTGGTCCAAAAATAGCAAAAACTACGACTTTATTCAGCATTGTCTTCTCTTCAGTGTCTGTTGTAAGACAGTTCAAAACAAAGCAGTTTGTCATATCCGGTTCGCGAATGAATCATTCGATGTAACCGGATCTTTTTGAACCAGTTCACCAAATCGAACTGAATCGTTTTAAACGGTTCGCGTCTCCAATACGCATTAATCCACAAATGACTTAAACTGTTAACTCTTTTAATGTGGCTGACACTCCCTCTGAGTTCAAACAAACCAATTTCCCGGAATAATTAATTTACTCAAACAGTACACTGACTGAACTGCTGTGAAGAGAGAACTGAAGATGAACACTGCGCCGAGCCAGATAATGACTCGTTCGTTATATTAAAAATTGTCCTGGCACTTCTAAGCTCTATCGTAGGTGTTTCTGTCCAAACATTGCAAAATATTCTTACAATTTTACTATTTTTTTATTTTACTATTTAAAAAATATGCTTTTACATAAATATGCTGATTTGGAGCTCAAGAAACATTTCTTATCAATGTTGAAAGTGCTGTTCTTTTGTGAAAACCTTTTTTTTTTAGGATTCTTCAGTGAATAGAAAGTTAAATAGAATAGCTTTTTTTTTTTTTATTAAAAAAGTAAATTAATATTGTATTTTGTCTCCTAGAATGATGCAGCCAAAGAGTTCCAAGAGAAACAAAGAAAGGACATGGAGAAGATTAAAGACATGAATCTTTCAGAGTGAGTCTTACCTGAGTAATAGTCCAAACTGCATTTATTTAACAAGGTCTTATTTTACTCCAGAGATTTTATCTCTGGGACGAAAAAAAAAATAAAATAAATGTTTTTTTTTCGGGTCTAGGAGGATATAGCGTGTAATGACAGACATTTAGTGTGTAAGAGCATGTTTATGTAACCCTTCTATTATGTTTTGAGTCAATTTGACCCCAGGCTGTTTTAGCTTTATAAAACATTATCCTATGATTTTTTGATTTCAAATGCAATTCAATTGCAATTTCAGGGGCACTTCTAAAATATTTTGGAGCATCCTCTGCCACTGGTCAGGATGAGCCAACAACCTCCCCCGCTACACAGGCCTCTTTTGGAATGGTCTCGACCCTTCAGGATGAGCCAACCACCTCCTCCGATACACATATGTCTCCACAAATATCTGATATTGAGGATGAAGACCTCTTTGCCTCTACTTCTCCCCAGCATGAGCTTTCAGGTGTGCATATCGTGTGTGTGTGTGTGTGTGTGTGTGTGTGTGTGTAGGCTACAAGACAACTGGACAACTGCAATTTAATGTAATTGTAATATTTCTGATAATTTATGAGTAGGACTATGTTTTTTCACTGCTATGTGTTTTGAGTAATATGCCAATATGCTGTCTGATAGAAATGCCTGGAGCTGAACCCCCACTGAGCCCCACTGGTGAGGATGAGCCTCTGTCAACAGACCCTGCTAACTGGCCCTCACATCTGACTGACAGGTTTCGGACTGAGCTGGTTCGCAGAGGACCAAGTAAGGTGCCACCTGGCTTTGTTTTCCGTAGGAATGAGAGTGATGGGAGAAGTTGCCACCACCAATATTTTAAGAAGACATTAGTAAGTGGTGAAAAGATGGCAAGAAGTTGGCTGATTTATCCAATTAAGAACAACAGCCTCTTTTGCTTCTGCTGCAAATTGTTTTCCAAGAGGAACATCAATTTAACAAGTGCAGGAATGGCAAATTGGAAACATGCAAGCAATTATCTCACATCACATGAAAACAGTACAGAACACCTCAATTGCATGAAAGCATGGAAGGAACTGTCAGTGAGGTTAAAAAGTGGGACAACTATTGATAAGCAGGAGATGGCACTTCTGGAGGCTGAAAGGGTGAGATGGAGAGCAGTGCTGACACATCTCACTGCTATCGTGCAGTCACTGGTTATTCGAAATTACTCGTTCACACAGAAACACTGTTCACACCATCAAATGGGAACTTCCTCAAAGAGGTCGAACTTATGGCCAGGTTTGATCCCATCATGAAAGATCACCTTAACCGTGTCGAAAGAGGAACAGCAAGTCATAACAGCTACCTAGGCCATCATGTGCAGAATGAGCTGATTGATTTGTTGAGCAGCAAAATCATATCTGCTATAGTGGATGACATCAAGCAGGCAAAGTTTTTTTTCAATAATTTTGGATTGCACCCCAGATATAAGCCACACAGAACAGTTGTCAGTGGTCATTAGATGGTGTCACTGATAGAGAAGCCCAAATATTCTTAATATTCCTCGAAAGGGGTCTCGCCCAGGGTGTATTTCAATGTAGAACCGCCACTGAACTGATCGTGCGCGCGCTCTGTTTCTGACGCACTTCAAGCACTCGATGGGCGGGGGAAGATTGAAGAGCCGGACTTTTTTTTTTTTTTTTTTTGGCTTTATTTGGTAGTATTTCGAATTAATGGTTTTTAAATAGTAGCCTATTATAAAAAAATATGTAAAAAAAAAAAAATTTACTCGTTCACTCATTCTTGCGCCCCTATGGATGAGTGGCGCCCTTAGCATTTGCCTATACCGCCTATGCCCAGGGCCGGGCCTGTTGCAGATGCACCTTGCAGATGCCAGCAAAAAAAGAAAGGAAAGAGACGCAATAGGGTTTGTGTGTGTTTATGTGCACTCTATTATATATTTAATGTTACACTGTTTTTAAATTTCATAAACAACATTAGATCAAACAACATAAAAGTAAATCGGCACAAACAGCTCAGGTCTGGACACCTCACAGTCACTGAGCTGACCACAAACTCCTCTGTAAATCAAAGCATTCTAGAGTCAAATGTGAGGTCACATGTCCAACATCCAAACCTTGGCCAAAACTGGGTCATGCAGCAGGGCAATGATCCCTAGCACACCAGCAAATCTACAACAGAATGGCTGAAAAAGAAAAGAATCAAGGTGTTGCAGTTGCCCAGTCAAAGTCCAGACCTCATCCTGATTGAAATGCTGTGGCGAGAGCTGTGTACAACAAATACCCACAAACCTCAATATACTGGAGCAATGTTGTAAAGGAGAGCTGGCCAAAATTCCTCCAGAACAATGTGAGAGACTGATAAAGTCATACAGAAAATCATTACTTCAAGTTATTGCTGCTTAAAGTTGATATACAAACAACTGAATCATTGAGTGTCCTTAGTTCGTCACACATGGCTTTTCCATATTGGCTTTATTTTTGCTAAATAAATAATGATACATCATGTATTATTGTTCATCTGAGGTTTCCCCCCAATTTTTTCACCCAGCAAGGAGCAGATGATTTTTTATTATTTCCGTATACAGAAAACCACGGACTTAAATAGGGTCTCCTTTTTTTCACACAACTGTATATACATGTAACACACATTCATATATACATAAATGGAATGTTTACATTTTGAATCACTCCACTCTCAAAGTTTTCAGAATTGGTCTTCAGAAGTTGACGGTTTTCGAGACGTCCACGTATCATTTTACCTGTGCCGTAAGGAA